>NC_071113.1:2577500-2877500 GCF_024256425.1 Clarias gariepinus
GTATTGTGCAAAATTAAATTATTATTATTATTATTATTATTATTATACATGTTTATTTAATGAATACACTGTTAAGCATGAACAAAAAGAAATGGTTTATAAACAATAGCGTTTAATCAAACCATTAAATCTTACAAGAAAATATGTAAAGCAACAATTAGATTGGTTTTGCATCAGATATAAATATAATTCAAGAAGTAGTATAGTATATACTATAAAACACATCACACTCTCTTGGCTTAAGCCCTACAGTGGGGAACTGGGTTCTAGACTTCCTGACCAACAGGTCTTAAACTGTCAGGATCCATGATACGATCTCCTCCTTTATCACCCTCAACATGGGCTCGTCTCAAGGTTGCGTGCTGAGCCCCTTCAGAATCACTCTACTGACGTATAACTGCATGAAGAGACACTCCAGCTGCCATATATTTAAATTCACAGATGACACAGCCGTAGTGGAACGCATCACTGACAACGATGAATCCTATTACAGAGAGGAGGTGGAACAACTGGTACAGTGGTGAAGAAAAATAACCTCTGCATCAATGTAAAAAAGACCAAAGAGATGGTGGTGGACTTCACAAAGGACAAGCAAACTCCTCTCCCTCTACACATTGATGGAGTGGATTGTGGAAGTGGTCCCCAGCTTTAAGTATCTGGGCGTTCACATACCTAAGGACTTAACTTGGAGCGTCAACACCACGGGCCTTATTTAAAAGGCCGACCAGCGTCTTTACTTTCTCCCTGTCACGCTCTCAGCGCTCTGCGCTGATCAAAGACCACGTCTATTATTTGACATTTTCTTTCCCACTCTGTAAGGCTCTCATCACGTGGTCAAGCTTTCCCACGCTGTCATCGCCCCTCCCGGACCACCCCGCCGGACCACCCCGCCGGCACACCGGTTTCTCATATGGCGCTGATTTCATCCAGCTTATAAGGAAGCGCAGCACGCTGTCTCGCCGCTGGATTATTGTGTGTTGTATCGCCACAGTTTTCTCGTTTTTGTTCATGTTAGTTTTACGTTGCCAACCCCGCCTGTTTTTTCGATCTTGCCTCACGATTCGGATTTGTTATTACTCTTGGATTTACCGGCTTCGAACTTTCACTTTCATTTCCCTACGGCCCAGCTTCACGACTCGGCACTGACACCACGCTGACAGATTTCACGGCTCAGACCAACCCTCACGCTCTCTCGACTACGGCTTATCCTCACGTCTCGGCATTGATGCTACACTGGCGAATTTCACAACTCAGACCCATGCTTACGCTCTCTCTACTATGGCACATCTTCATGCCTCTGCATTTACTCCACGCATATGGATTTCACGGCCCTGAGCTTGTGCACCTGCTGACACAGTCACGCCCGTACGGGCACGACCAAAGCAACTCGCGTGCTGCTTCTGCACCTGCTTCTGGATTCATCCACCAAGCCCAAGAATCTCTTCTTCCTGACAGAATAATCCAGTCATCATGGATCCAGCAGGATTGGACAGAATGAGACAAGCACTGGAGAATCAAGGCGCGCTCCTTCGAAAACACTAGGAGGAGCTCGCCACCACAAGGCAGACACTAGCTGATGTCATGGCCCGCGTGCAGCACCTCCAGATACCTACAGCTCGGGGCATCACTTTTTGGGGGAGATGAGGAGGGTCTTTGACCGTTCTCACGTCGGCAGGAAGGCCGCGTATGACTACGCCAGAGGTGGGACAAAGTCATTGTTTGGCAAGTCACAAGTAAGTCTCAATTCATTGCCCTCAAGTCCCGAGTCAAGTCCCGAGTCAAGACAGGCAAGTCCCGAGTCAAGTCCCAAGTCAAAGCAAACAAGTCTCAAGTCAAGTCCAAAGTCGTACGGTTTGACTTTCGAGTCTTTTCAAGTCTTTTTAGCAGAAAAATAAAATGTATACAGATTATGTATGGTTGTAAGATCTGTATTTATTAAACAAACCTTTTTTTATGAAAGAACATTGCTCAGATACATAAAAATACAAATGTTAGTAAATGCTAGTAGCAATGTAAAATGGTAGCACATAATCTCAATGAAGTAGGCTACTTCATACAAACAATAACGTTGTTTTCTTCACATAACATTAAAGAACTTTGCTCCCTACCTCGTGTGATTCACTCACGTAGGCTACCTCATACAAACAATCTAGCCCCCCCGTGAAAAGGCCACAGGGAACGCGCCTTTAGGAAAAGGCTCGCCCACGAAGGGTTATGCGCGGACCACTGAGATTCTACAGAGCGCGGTAAAGAATAAAAAGGACAGTTAGTGTTTTTTAATCCCTGACGAACTCTAGCCAACAGGATGCGTTTCCCTTGTTATCTTGGACATATTTAGAATGATGAACCTCGGCTGAGTCACTTGTAGGCTGTAAACATGTTAGTATTTTGTCTGATATTTTATATCAAATATGCCTTTTCAGCAAAACCATAATGCCAAAATAGAGACCCGCCAGATACAATCTCAAGACATTAATAATAATAATAGTAATAATAATAATAATAATAATTATTATTATTATATTTAATAGTATTTAATAGTATAATATTATTATAATATATAATATTTAATTATAATATAATAATATAATAATAATGTAATATAATAATAAAATAATAATTATTATTATTATTATTATGCGAGATAATTAGCATTTTATCCGTGTGATGTCAATTCACTAGGTCACATTATTTGAATAAACCCAAACTGCATATGAAAGAAATCAGCAAATCATGGGTAGTGTATACCAGTGATTAAATATAAACAATACAACACATGTACTGACATGTTTACAGCCTACAAGTGACTCAGCCGAGGTTCATCATTCTAAATATGTCCAAGATAACAAGGGAAACACATCCTGATGGCTGGAGTTCGTCAGAGGATTAAAAAACGCTAACAATTTCCTTTTTGGCCTTTACTGCGTTCTGTAGAAGCTCAGTGGTCCGCGCATATAAACTATTTTTTATAGCCAAACGAAACTACCTTCGGTATCATTTCGCGAACTGGCGCGTGCACGTTGTTGTCACGTTGGACGCTGTCGAATCAAAAGAATCTACGGTACTTTGATTGGATGTCGTGCCGAATGCGCGCATGCGCTCTGTCACACACGCGCACAGACACATAAACAGAGATAGAGCGGACCGTGTTAACATACTTTTTATGTTTGGGCTTTTTATGGGAAGTAGCAAGTCTTTACAAGTCAATAGGCGCAAGTCCAAGTGAAAGTCCGAGTTATTTATGTTAAAGTCTAAGTCGAGTTGCAAGTCTTTTTATATTTTGTCAAGTCGAGTCTAAAGTCATCAAATTCATGACTCGAGTCTGACTCGAGTCCAAGTCACATGACTCGAGTCCACACCTCTGGACTACGCCATTGAGTTTCGGACACTAGCCGCCTCGAGTGGATGGAACGACAGAGCCCTAGCAGACGTTTACCTGGAAGGGTTGTCAAAGGCACTCAAGGACGAGCTAGTCGCCCACGAACTTCCCTCTGACCTCCACGAACTTATGGATCTCGCGGGGAGAATTGACTCACATCTTCGTTCTAGACGCCCTACTGCTAGGAGATGACCTCCTCCCAGAGCACCTCGCCAATCTTCTCCCCCATGTCAGAGCAATCAGGAGGAGCCCATGCAGCTGGACAGAACCTATCTGTCTGGTAAATGGAAATGCCCTCTAGTCAGACTGGGAGCCCTAAAGGGCGCTCCTCCCGACAGACTCCCAGAACATCGCCCACTGCTGTCCGTAATGCTAATTGTGAATGGCCAAGCCCACTCCATTCAGGCTCTCGTGGACTCTGGCTTCGACCGGATTTAGGCCTCATCACAGCACAGAGACAGCACTTGTTAAAGAAGTAAATGACCTCCTAGTGGCCTCTGATCAGGGTTGTGTCACTATACTTGTGTTACTCGACCTCAGTGCAGCTTTTGACACTATTGATCATAGTATTCTCCTTCACAGATTAGAAAATGTAGAAGGAATTAAGGAAACAGCCCTCTTATGGCTTAGATCCTATTTGACTGATCGTTATCAGTTTGTTGACGATACACAATTATATATCTCAACAAAACCAGACGAAATACCTAAGTTGTCCAGATTAACCGAGTGTGTCCAGGACATAAAAGATTGGATGACCAATAACTTTCTTTTACTAAACTCAGACAAGACAGAGATATAACTCATCGGCCCAAAAACCAGCACACAACAGGTTTCACAATTCAGCCTGCATTTAGAAGGATGTACTGTTACTTCTAGCTCAACAGTAAAAGACCTGGGCATAATATTAGACAGTAACCTGTCCTTTGAAAATCATATTTCTAATATCACAAAAACAGCCTTTCAATCTTAGAAATATCGCCAGACTTAGGAGCATCTTATCCGTATCTGATGCAGAAAAGCTAGTTCATGCATTCATGACCTCCAGACTGGACTATTGTAATGCATTACTAGGTGGTTGTCCTGCATCCTCAATAAACAAGCTTCAGTTAGTCCAAAATGTAGCCGCCAGGGTTCTCACTAGATCCAGAAAATATGATCATATAACCCCAATATTATCATCACTGCACTGGCTACCTGTTCAGTTTAGAATTATTTACAAAATAGTATTACTTACATACAAGGCCTTAAATGGTTTAGCTCCCACATACCTAACCAGTCTTCTGATACGCTATAATCCACCACGCTCCTTAAGATCACAAAACTCTGGACTTATTGTAGTTCCCAGAATTTCAAAATCTACAAAAGGGGGTGGGGCTTTTTCATATTTAGCTCCAAAGCTTTGGAATAGCCTTCCAGACAGTGTTCGGGGCTCAGACACAGTTTCCCAGTTTACAAGTGGACTCAAGACGCATCTCTTTAATCTGGCATACGCGTAACTCATCCCATAACTTTATACTTCAGTACACCTATCCTAAATGGCCATCATGGAGGATACGCTAATTCTCTCCATCTGTTCTGTACTTTTCTACCCATCCCGAGGCATCTTGAGTTTGTACCAGCTTCAGTAGACAAAGGTCAACCCTGTGAGGATCCTGAGGCATCCAGAGATTTTTCTCACACATACAGTGGTGTGAAAAACTATTTGCCCCCTTCCTGATTTCTTATTCTTTTGCATGTTTGTCACACAAAATGTTTCTGATCATCAAACACATTTAACTATTAGTCAAAGATAACACAAGTAAACAAAAAATGCAGTTTTTAAATGATGGTTTTTATTATTTAGGGAGAAAAAAAATCCAAACCTACATGGCCCTGTGTGAAAAAGCAATTGCCCCCTGAACCTAATAACTGGTTGGGCCACCCTTAGCAGCAATAACTGCAATCAAGCGTTTGCGATAACTTGCAACGAGTCTTTTACAGCGCTCTGGAGGAATTTTGGCCCACTCATCTTTGCAGAATTGTTGTAATTCAGCTTTATTTGTGGGTTTTTTAGCATGAACCGCCTTTTTAAGGTCATGCCACAACATCTCAATAGGATTCAGGTCAGGACTTTGACTAGGCCACTCCAAAGTCTTCATTTTGTTTTACTTCAGCCATTCAGAGGTGGATTTGTTGGTGTGTTTTGGGTCATTATCCTGCTGCAGCACCCAAGATTGCTTTAGCTTGAGTTGACGAACAGATGGCCGGACATTCTCCTTCAGGATTTTTTGGTAGACAGTAGAATTCATGGTTCCATCTATCACAGCAAGCCTTCCAGGTCCTGAAGCAGCAAAACAACCCCAGACCATCACACTACCACCACCATATTTTACTGTTGGTATGATGTTCTTTTTCTGAAATGCTGTGTTACTTTTACGCCAGATGTAACGGGACACGCACCTTCCAAAAAGTTCAACTTTTGTCTCGTCGGTCCACAAGGTATTATGTCGCTTCTAAGCTGCCATTGATCCAGACCTCCTCTGTCCTCTGTTCCGGTCTAAGTCATCCTGGTTGGAGATCTCATCAAATGGATGCCCCGTGTGGTCTGCCTGTGATGCATATGGTGACTGGGGATGGCTCCACTTTTCCATGAAGGTGGTCCTGTCCTTGACTGATGCAGACAGTTGTTTTCTGAGGACCTGTGACTTTAGTCACAGGTTCTTAGTCGCTCAATAGTTCAGGACTAGAATTTCTTACAGTCTACCTGAGCCCCCAGAAACAAACTGGACTTTAATCTTACACATCTCCTCTTATACTGAACTACCAGTCTCGCATATTATTATGCACATCAATCCCTGCTATCTTTTTTTACCCAAATGAGGGTGGGTTCCCTGTTGAGTCTGGTTCCCCTCAAGGTTTCTTCCTATTACCATCAGAGGAAGTTTTTCCTGATTCATACACATTCACATTTCATACTTAAATTAATTAAATTAATTAATTAATACTCAAACTTAATTATTTTAATTGTGTAAAGCTGCTTTGTGACAATGTAAATTGTTAAAAGCGCTATACAAATAAAATTGAATTGAATTGAATAGAAGTGCGAGTTCCACACACTCACTCCACCACCTTCTTGAGCTTTGTTAGTTCCCCTTACAGGATCGAGATGGAACCAGCCAAGGTCCAGGCAGTCTCCAAGTGTCCTACTCCGACCTCACGACGAGATCTACAATGGTTCCTGGGCTTCGTCAATTTTTACCGCTGCTTCATCTGGGGTTACAGCTCTGTCGCCGCCCCACTCACCGCCTTTATTTCTATTTTTTTTTTTAGTTCTATTTTTCCTAGTTTCATTTATTTTTTTTCTATTTAATTTTTCTATCTTGTTTCTTTTATTCATATTTATTTCTTATTATAAGCTTTAATTCTCCTTTAGGGTCACGGGCAGTTGTATAAGCATTTCACTACATTTCGTACTGTGTATGACTTCTGTATGTGACAAATAAAATTTGAATTTGAATTTGACCTCCACAAAGACCCATTTCTATTGGAACACAGGGGCGGAGAAGGCTTTCGCTGAGCTTAAGATGAGGTTTACCTCTGCTCCCATCCTCATTATCCCCGACCCTTCTCGCCAGTTCGTGGTGGAGGTCGATGACTCCAACACCGGGGTCGGGGGCATTCTCTCCCAAAGATCCGCCCAGGATAATAAAATGCACCCTTGCGCATACTACTCCCGTCGCCTATCCCCAGCCGAGAGGAATTATGACGTGGGAGACAGAGTCTCAAACTGGCTCTGGAGTAATCGAGACATTAGAGGTAACTGCGCTCCCATTTTTGGTGTGGACAGACCATAGGAATCTTGAGTATTTTCGTTCCGCCAAGAGACTTAACGCACGTCAAGCTCGATGGTTGTTGTTTTTTCCAGCAGGCCCTGACCCAAGAGCCCGGTCCAAGCAATGTTCCCCCAAATTGCCTCTTCGTCCCCGTCTGTCTACGTTCTCAGGTGTTGGAATGGGCCCATGGTTCCTGTTTGTCTTGCCACACAGGGGCTGCCCGGACCCGCTTCGTTACCCAACAGCGATTCTGTTGGCCCACGCTAGGAAGGGACGTCTCCAGGTTTGTGGCAGCCTGCGACATTTGCGGCCGAGCTAAAGTTCACAGCTGCTAAAGACCAGCTGCCGGCCTTCTCAGACCCCTACCGATCCCCCGACGTTCTTGGTCCCATATCTCCGTCGACTTTGTCACTGGCCCTGTCCAATGGCAACACCTGCATCATGACTATAGTCGACCGCTTTTCGAAGTCAGTGCATCTCGTCCCACTCCCTAAGCTGCCCTCCGCCAAGGAGACTACGAACCAGCTCCTCGAATAAGAAACAGGCGGACCGCCACCGCACCAAGATGCAGAGAAAGAGCCCTCTGCATTATTAAGGACTCCACACACCCTGCACATGCTCCATTTCAACCTCTTCCCCTTAGGCAGAAGGCTGAGGAACCTTCAGTGCAAAACCACCAGGCTTAAAAACAGCTTCTATTTTGAGGCAATTAGACTACTGAACTCTAGCCAGGGTCTGTAGGTCCTCTCTCATCAAACACAATCTTGTAACAAATGAATAATATTAATTTACAATATCTATCTCTATATTTTTAGTGCAGTATATAACTCTATGGAGCAATACGTATTTAACCCTATAAGTCCAATGTACAAAATGTGCAGTATAGTTTTTGGAAAATGTGCAATACACTGTGTACAGTTTACTTATTAATTCTTGCATAATATACCTCTGACTGCTCTTATTTATATTTATCTATCTACATATATACATCCCCATATTTATATAATTCTGTTATCTATGTGCCTTAAACGGGACCTGGGTCCTAATTTCATAGCATAACATAGAAGTGTCCTGGTATGACAATAAAAAATCCTTAAATCATTTAATTCTTGAAAATAAAATGCTAAAAAGTAATTGCGTTACATATAAAACTTGTACACAGTTTATTATTATAATATTTATTATTATGTATAATGGGTGGAAATGATAATAATATAATAATAATTATTTTTATGTATAATGGGTGGAAACTTTTATTTAGTTAAGCTTTACCAGAATGTGATGATTTGCTGCAGTTATCTCGCTCTACTGGCCCAATTCCATGTAAGAGAGACAGAGAAAAAAAAAAGGTCTCTGTGAACTTAAATCCAACCACATACATTAACACCCTAATATTTGGGATAATTCTTTTAATTTTGGGGATTTTCGTTAAGTGATTAACTTTCTTCATTCTACAACAATACTTGGGATTTCAAAACAATAAAGTAAGACATATGGAATTAGATATTTACTGTATGTAACAACAACAATGATGGTGAGTTGTTATTTTAAGATTCAGAGGAACTTCTCATTTAGAGTTACTAGCCTTAAAATAAACCATTTAACAGTACAACGGATTAGAGCCATTTTGAAGAGAGATCATGAGTAGCAAATACATCTCAACATTTACTGTTCAAAGGAGATTACTGTATATTTAAGATGCCTTCAGCATTGCTTTACAGTCTAGAAAAAAAAAAAAAAAATCAGGAATAACCATAGGGTTAGAAAGTGATCACAAACTTTTGAGCAGTATCATATATACACTTTAAAATCATAAAAAATGTAGTTGTGTTAAATATAGGTCATGTACAGTACTGTGCAAAATTATATAATAATAACAATAATTATTATTATTATTATTATTAATAATAATAATAGTAGTAGTAGTATACATGTTTATTTAATGAATACACTATTAAGCATTTGCAAAAAGAAATGATTTGCAAACAATAGCGTTTAATCAAAACATTAAATCTTACAGGAAAATATGTAAATCAACAATTAGATTGTTTTTTTTTTTTTATCAGATTTAAATATAATTCAACGAGTGTAAGCTTAAACATTAGACTTTAATATATTAGAGGGTTACCAGGACAAAATGATGTTTAAACATTCATAAAAATGAACTTTACCTGATTGTGATGGTGATGATTTACTGTTGTCTTGCTCTATTGGCCCAAAACCATGCAAGAAAGAAACAGAGAGGAAAATGTGATAACTCATATCCAACCACATACAGTACATACTATAAAATAAAATGTAAAAAAGTAATTAAAGTTGCATATAAAACTTGTTCACAGTTTATTATAATAATTATTACTATTATTATTAGGGCCCAAGCACAATAACATCAGCACCATGACAACATTACTATGGCATTATTGCCATTGCACTGATAATGCTGCTTTAATAGAATTCAAAAGGCATACAGGTTGTCTAGTGCAAATTATTTTTATCTTATTTTAATCTTGTAAAACCACAATTAGATTTGTTCTACATCAAATTTATATACATTATTGTTTTAAAGGATGATAGAAGGGTGTAAATAATGTAAATTTATTAGTTAAACTTTACCTGGGTGTGATGGTGATGATTTGCTCTTGTCTTGCTCTATTGGCCCAACACCATGTAAGAAAACGACAGTGAAGAAAAAACTATAACTCATATTAAACGTCATTTACTGTACTGTATCTGTGCTAAATATAAAAGTCATGTACAGTACTTTAAAAAAGTATTAGGGATCTTGTGTTAATTATTATTATTAGAGCCCAAGGACTATAGGGTGCTTTTTCCTAAAGATTTTTTTCCCCACCATTTTGGGCTTCTTGTGGAACAGTTCACGGGATAGGGAAGGATGGGAATCCATGCTTCTCTTACTGTCTGTGCCTGTCCAGGCCCTGTAGCAGACCCAGCCATCAGATGATCAATGATGGGTTCACTGTCCAGGCCTGGCTCTTCTTTTTGTGTCTTACCCTCTTGCTTGAGGGTGTCAATGATGGCCTTCTGGACAGCCGTCAGGTCGGCAGTCTTACCCATGATTGCGGTTTTGAGTAATGAACCAGGCTGGGAGTTTTAAAAAGCGTCAGGAATCTTTTGCAGGTGTTTAGAGTTAATTAGTTGATTCAGATGATTAGGTTAATAGCTCGTTTAGAGAACCTTTTCATGATATGCAATTTTTTTTGAGATAGGAAATTTGCATTTTCATGAGCTGTATGCCAAAATCATTAATATTAAAACAATAAAAGGCTTGAACTACTTCAGTTGTGTGTAATGAATCTAAAATATATTAAAGTCTAATGTTTATCAGTACATTACAGAAAATAATGAACTTTATCACAATATGCAAATTTTTTGAGAAGGACCTGTATATATTTGATGCCGTCAGCATTGCTTTACAGTGTAGACAAAAATAAAAATCAGGAATAACCATAGAGTGAGAAAGTAATCACAAACTTTTGAGCGGTATCGTACATACATTTTAAAATCAAAGAAAAAAGTAGTTGTGTTAAATATAGGTCATGTACAGTACTGTGCAAAATTATATTATTATTGTTATTAGTACAGTAGTAGTAGTAGTAGTAGTAGTAGTAGTAGTAGTATACATGTTCGTAAAAGGAAAACATTATTAAGCAAGAACCAAAAATGTTTCGGAAACAATAGCATTTAATCAAAACATTGGATCTTACAGGGAAATATGTAAAGCAACAAGATTGGTTTTGCATCAGATTTAAATATAATTCAAGGAGTTAAAGGGTAAAATAACAGGACAAACTAATGTTTATACATTAATATAGTTGAGCTTTACCTGAGTGTGATGGTGATGATTTGTTGTTTTTGTCTTGTTCTATTGGCCCAAAACCATTTAACAGAGAGACAGAGGGAAAAATTTTATATTTTTATTTTCACATACAGTATATACTATTAAATGAGATTTAAAAAAATAATTGCGTTACATATGAAACTTGTAGACAGTAAATAATAATAATAATAATAATAATAATAATAATAATAATAATAATAAATACACTACTACTCTAAAGTTAAGCAACCTTGTATATATACTTTGAGCTCAAAGAAAGAAGAAGTTATGTTAAATATATATAATGTACAGTACTGTGCAAAATTATATTATTATTATTATTATTATTATTATTATTATTATTATTATTATTTTCATTATTATCCATGTTTATGTATTTTTCTATTATTTTTTATTTAGTCGATTAATTAATTAATTAATTAAGAAAATAGGTTAGTAGGTAAGTGGGTAGTTATATTCTTCTTCTTTGTTTTTCGGCTGTTCCCTTTCAGGGAACTTGATTTAACCCCAGCTCTGCTACCTCCAACTCTGCTTCCTGTCTTTTCTTCAGTGCCACTGTCTCCAAGCCGTAGAGCATTGCTGGTCTCACCACTGTCCTGTACACCTTTCCTTTCATTCTCGCTGATACTCTTTCATTACACAACACACCTGGCACTTTTCTACACCCATTCCAACCTGCCTGTACCCGCCTCTTCACCTCCTTTCCACACTCTCCGTTGCTCTAAACTGTTGACCCTAAGTACTTAAAGTCCTGCACCTTCTTTACCTCTGTTCCCTGTATCCTCACCGTTCCTCTTGGGTTTCTCTCATTTACACACATGTATTACGTCATACTGCGGCTAACTTTTATTCCTCTGCTTTTCAGAGCATACCTCCACCCCTTCAAATTTTCTTCCACTTGGTCCCCGCTCTCGCTACAAAGCACAATGTCATCTGCAAACATCATAGTCCATGGGGACTCCTGTCTAACCTCATCTGTCATCCTGTCCATCACCTGAGCAAACAAGAAGGGGCTTAGACCCGATCCTTGATGCAGACCCACCTCCACCTTGAACTCTTCTGTCATACCTACAGCACATCTCACCACTGTCTTACAGCTCATATACATGTCCAGCTCTCATACATGTCCAGCTCTCATACATGTCCAGCTCTCATACATGTAAGTAAGTAATTATATTATTCTTATACAATTAATAATGTTTAGTTGTTTATATAGTAGAGGTTTATCTGAGTGTCACCCAAATCAAATATATACTATAAAATCAAAGAAACAGTTGAGAATTCAGTTACAAATAACATTTAAATTATCATTGTTCTAAATTTTTAATATGCAACTTAGGTAGGATTCTATAAAACCCCATTTTACCTATTTAAATATAACTCAGTGTGTTGTAAGATAATATAAAGAGTGGAAATAAAGTTTATACATTCATATAGTTAAGCTTTACCTGAGTGTGATGGTGATGATTTGTTGCTGTTGTCTTGTCCTATTGGTCCAAAACCATGTAACAGAGAGACAAAGGGGAAAATGCTATAACTCATATTCAACCAGCAGAGGTGGAAAAATGTATAAAATTGTGTACTTAGGTAAAAGTACTGTTACTTTAGTGAACTTTTACTGAAGTACACGTAAAGTTACCCCTATAAAAATCTACTCAAGTGAAAGTAAAAAGTAGCTCATTAAAAATTTACTCAGAGTAAAAGTTACTTATTAATTTTTTTTGTTTTTTTGTTAACAGAGGGGGTGGGATGGGGAATGAAACACCCTTGCATAATAAATCTGTTCCCTTTGTTCTGCTTGAAATCAAAGTGGTCACTTAAATATGACAAGGGGTTTGCTTTATAAGAATTTGTTGGCATTTCACTTTCAGCTGTGTCTGCATCACTGGCATCTGTTTTGTCCGTCTCCATCGTTCTTGTGAATTTAGTGCATTTGTTCTCCATCAATCAATCAGTGCAGTGGTTTCTGGGGTGCAATTTTTTCCCTTCACCATTGTATTATTTGTATTATTTTTCATTATAAAAAATAATACAACTGTTTTAGTTTCATTCATTTCTTTTTTACTTAGTAGTGAATATGATTTAGAATGTAGTAAAGTACAATACTTTAAACAAAACGTACTTAGGTAAAAGTAAAATTACAGATTTTACAAACTACTTTAAAAAGTAGGAGTACACACAAAATCTACTCAATTACAGTAGGGTAAATGTAATTCATTATTTTCCACCTCTGCCAACCACATACTGTATAGTATATATTATAAGATTCAAGATAGATTCAAGATTCAAATAATCTTATAATATATACTATACAGTATGTGGTAAATCACATCACACTCTCTTGGCTTAAGCCCTACAGTGGGGAACTGGGTCCTAGAAGGAGGTGGAACAACTGGTACAGTGGTAAAGAAAAATAAGCTCTGCATCAATGTAAAAAAGACCAAAGAGATGGTGGTGGACTTCACAAAGGACTAACAAACTCCTCTCCAGATTTAGAAGGCACACCAGCGCCTCTACTGTACTTCCTCGTGTACTTCCACCATAACTCATATCCAACCACATAAAGTATATACTATAAAATAAAATGTAAAAAAGTAATTCCGTTACATATAAAATGTGTACACAGTTTATTATTATAATAATTATTATTATGATTATTATTAAGGCCCAAGCACAATGACAGCATCATGACAACATCACTATGGCATCATTGCCATTTCTCTGATAATGCTGTTTTAATAGAATTCAAAAGGCATACAGGTTGTCTAGTGCAATTTTTTTAATCTTATTTTAATTTAAATATACTTGAAAAGTGGAAATACTGTAAATTTATTTAGTTAAACGTTACCTGGATGTGATGGTGATGATTTGCTCTTGTCTTGCTCTATTGGCCCAACACCATGTAAGAAAGAAACAGAGAGGAAAAAGCTATAACTCATATCAAACCTCATATGTACTGTATACTGTATATACTATAAAAGTAAATAAAAAAGTATCTGTGTTAAATATACAAGTTATGTACAGTACTGGTAAAAAGTCTTAGGCATGTTGTGTTGATTATTATTAGTTTATTTATTTTCCTTCCTAATTTTTTATGCTGTCTAGCCTTCCTTAGTCTGAGATGGCTCCAGACAACACAGGTTTATAAGGGAATGCAAACCTCTCCAACACAACAAGGAGAGAATTCCCAGAAAGTTATTTACATAATAATAATAATAATAATAATAATAATAATAATAATAATAATTATTATTATTATTATTATTATGTGTTAAATATACAAAATTAAAAGTTTTAGGAACCACGTGTTTAAATTACGCTTCTTATTATTATACATCTTAATTTAATAAATACATTGGGTCTGGATCATATGTAAATATAATTTAGCGTATTAAGGGGTGATATGTATAATGGGTGAAAATAATGTTCATACTTTTATATACTTAAACTTTACCTGAGTCTGATGATTTCTTGCTGTTATCTTGCTCTATTGGCCCAATGCCATGTGAGAGAGACAGAGAGAAAAAAGGTCTAACTCAAATCCAACCACATAAACTACCACTCGAAAGTTGAGCGGTGAGAACCATCACCTGAACCGAGGCAAATTATTAGTTTTTGTATAAATAGTCTTTTATTCCGGCACTCTGGGTCTTGCATTTATTGTGTACGTCTGTTGAGTTAAGTTGTCTGTGGTTTTGTTATGTTTATGATGTTCATTTTGCTTTGGTTTTGTGGAGCTGTTTTTGTTAAGTTATATGTAATATTTAGTTTGTCTCTTGTTTTGTGTAAGTACTGTTCTGTGTGTTTCCAGTGTCTGTTTGCCTCTCGCATGTTTAGTCACTTGTATGTGTAGTCACTTGTATGTTTGGTTACTTGTATGTTTAGCCGCTAGTAGGTGTAGCTGCTAGGGATTTTAGCAGCTTTTAGGTTTAGCCTCTCGTAGGTTTAGCCTCTTGTGTGTGTTTAGCCTCTTGTATGTTTAGATACTAACCCGCTTATTTATTAACCCAATCAGTCATTAGTCTCTCCTGTCCGAGTCAGTCTTGTCTCTGGTCTGTCTTGTCTCTGGACTGTGTCATCTCTGGTCTGTCTCGTGTTTAGTTTGTCTCGTCTTAGTTTAGTTTAGCTCCAAGATTTTTTTGTTCAACTTTAAGCCTGTGTTAAGCTCTAAGCCTGTGTTTCGCTAAAGAGCCTGAGGGAATAATGTACATGTATTTAGTTAAGCTTTACCTGGGTGTGATGGTGATGATTTGCTCTTGTCTTGCTCTATTGGCCCAACACCATGTAAGAAAGAGACAGAGAGGAAAATGCTATAACTCATATTCAACCACATACAGTATATACTATAAAAATGAAATTTAAAAAAGTATTTGCGTTACATATGAAACGTGTAGACAGTTTATAATAATAATAATAATAATAATAATAATAATAATAATAATAATTAGGGCCAAGCACAATAACATCAGCACCATGACCACATTTTGATAGCATTGCTCTGATAATGCTGCTTTAATAAAATTTAAAAGGCATACAACTCGTCTAGTGCAAGATATTTTATTTTAATCTTGTAAAACCGCAATTGGATTTGTTCTGCATCAAATTTAAATATACTTTAGTGTGTTGAGGGATGATATGAGGGTGGAAATAATAATAATTTATTTAGGTAAGCTTTACCTGGGTGTGATGGTGATGGTTTGCTGTTGTCTTGCTCTATTGGCCCAACACCATGTAAGAAAGAGACAGAGAGAAAAAAAGGTATAACTCATATCAAACCTCATATTAACTGTATATACAGTATACTATAAAAGCCAATAAAAAGTATCTGTGTTAAATATACAAGTCATGTACAGTACTGTTAAAAAGTCTTAGGCATGTTGTTTCAATTACTATTATTATAATGACCCAAGCAATATACGGTGTGCAGGACATTCTTGTTTTCCTAAGGATTTTTTCCCCACCATTTCGGGCTTTTTGGGGATCCAGAGCTGAGGCTGTGCATAGAGGTAAGCCCCACTGGATCTAACGTATAACACTGCAGCCTCTTTTGTCTGGGTCTGGTCTGTCAAGCCTCTCGGCCTTTACTGCCACCCAAATAGCAGCACATCTGAACCCTTTTGCAGGTGTTGGGTCCACAGAAAAGGGGAGGATGGGTTTCCACGTATAACTTAGTGTGTTTTAAGATAATATAATAATTGGAAATAAAGTTGATACATTCAACTAAGCTTTACCTGAGTGTGATTGTGATGATTTGTTGCTGTTGTCTTGTCCTATTGGTCCAAAACCGTGTAACAGAGAGACAAAGGGGAACAGGCTATAACTCATATCCAACCACAAATATACTATAAAATAAAATAAAAAAATTAAATGTGTTAAATATACAAAATCAAACTTTTTAGGAACCCTGTGTTTAATTACTCTTCTTATTACTATAGGCTACATGTTAATTTGATGAATACATTGATTGGGTCTGAATTATATTTAAATATATTTCAGTGTATTAAAGGTGCTAATACAGTATGTATAATGGGTGGAAATATTGTTTATACTTTTACATAGTTAAGCTTTACCTGAGTGTGATGATTTGCTGCTGTTATCGTGCTCTATTGACCCAACACCATGTGAGAGAGACAGAGAGGAAAAAGTCCAACCACATAAACTACCACTCGAAAGTTGAGCGGTATCATATATATATACTTAAAGATTAAAGAAAAAAATATTTATGGCAAATATATTTTATGTACAGTATAGTAATGTGTAAAATTATTATTATTATTATCATTATTATTATTATTATTATTATTATTATAATACATGTTTATTTAATAAATAAACTATTAAGCTTAAACAAAAAGAAATGGTTTGCAAACAAAATAGCATTTAATCAAAACATTGAATCTTACAGGAAAGAATGTAAAGCAACAATTAAATTGGTTTTGCATGAGATTTAAGTATAATTCAAGTAGTTAAAGGATAAAATAACAGGACAAACTAATGTTTATACATTAATATAGTTAAGCTTTACCTGAGTGTGATGGTGATGATTTGTTGTTTTTGTCTTGCTCTTTCGGCCCAACACCATGTGAGAGAGACAGAGAGGAAAATGCTATAACTCATATACAAGCACATGCAGTATATAATATAAAAAGAGATTTTTTGGGATCCAGAGCTGAGGCTGTGCATAGAGGTAACCCCCACTAGATCTAACGTATAACACTGCAGCCACTTTTATCTGGGCCTGGTCTGTATAACCCTTCACATGCTCTGGCTCCTTCCCCCCACAGGGAATTGATGTTTCATGTCTCCAAAGCCAACCTCTTCTGTCTGGGTCTGGTCCGACAAGGCCCTCGGCCTTCACTGCCACCCAAATAGCAGCACACCTCAAGCCTTTCGCAGGTGGTGGGTCCACGGCATGAGGAAAAATGGGTATTCATGCTTCTCTTACTTTCTGTGCCTGTCCAGGCCCGCGTAGCAGACCCAGCCATCGGATGATCAATGATGGGCTCACTGTCCAGGCCTGGCTCCAGACATGGACCCCAGGTTCCGGTCAAGGTCAACTTTCTCCCTACTAATTTATCATGGTGTCTAATTCGAGCCATTCTTAGTTTGGCCCCTTATCTGAGACCAATTTGCCTTGAGAGGCACTACCAGGAGCAGATGGCTCCAGACAACACAGATTCATGTTCATGGTTTATAAGGGAATGCAAACCTCTCCACCACAACAAGAGGATAAGTTTTAGAAACATATTATTATTATTATTATTATTATTATTATTATAATTATTATAATACATGTGCATATCAATTTTTTTCTATTGTTCATTCAAACAGTTGATCAATTATTTAATTAGGTATATAAGAAATTAATAATAATATTATAAAATTAATAATTTTTAGTTATTTATATAGTAAAGGTTTATCCTAGTGTCACCCAAATCAATTATATACTATAAAATCAAAGAGGAAGTTGTGAATTCAGGTACAAGTAACATTTAAATTATCATTGTTCCAAATCTTTAATATGCAGCTTAAGAAGAATTCTATAAAACCCCATTTCACCTATTTAAATATAACTCAGTGTCATGCACACTCAAGCTGCGACCGGCACTAGGACCCGGAAGTAATGCAGTCGCGAACCAGGAAGTATAAAAGGAGTAAACAAACCACCTCATATCGCTCAGTCATTGAGGTCGGCCCATGTTGGTTCAGGCTGTCTATCTACCAAACCATGAGTACTCACCCTCTTGGGTTTTGCTTTCTGATATTGAGTGTGTATTTATAGGACGCAGGTTATATTTGTGTTTTTTCCTTGCTCCACTTTCATGAGAGTCCTTAAACTAAATCGCGTGGTTATCCTACCTACTCGCCGACGTTTTCCGCGTTTGGGTTTACCATCCACGCTACATTGGGCTAACCGCTAAAGCTGTGTCTTCTGGTCAACGAGGTTAGTTCATCCTGACAGAATGACTGAGCCCTCCGCGGTAAACCCAGCGGACCACGTGCGTCTCTGCGAAGGGGTGAACCAGCATGCCATGCTTATTGACAAGCTTACCGGGGAGAGATCGCTACTCTGCGTCAGAGTGTCTCCAAGATGATGTGGCCTTGCGCAGCGAGGTGGCGGAGCTCAGGCGGGAGAATGCGGATCTCTGTGCGGCTGTTGCTAGCGTGGCTAGCAGGCCTACCGTCTCAGCGGCCTCATCCCCCCCCTTCCTTCTGATGTTTTTCTCTCATTACCAGAGAAGTGGAATGGCACGGACGGGAAGTGTAGTGTGTTTCTAACAGCGCTCAACCTGGTTAAATTCCACCAAGTACTCCACCGATCGGCTACGCAATGCTCTCCTCGTCTTGTTGCTATCAGGGCAGGCAGCTGAGTGGGCCACGGCAGTTCTTCGGTCAGATACGGACACCGCCCATTGATATAACAAGTTTACCCATCAACTCAAGCTCACTTATTATTATTATTATTATACATGTGTATATCTTTTTTTTTCTATTGTTCATTCATACAGTTGATTAATAATTTAATTAGTGTAAGGGTCCTCCACTAGAGGTCTCCCTTTCCAAAGCGTGTCTCCCTTTGCCTGTGTCTCGCCACAGGACGTGTTTTGTGTCTCCCCCTGCCTGTGTCTCGCCACAGGACGTGTTTTGGTGGACGTGCCACAGGACGTGTTTTGTGTCTCCCCCTGCCTGTGTCTCGCCACAGGGCGTGTTTGGTGTCTCCCCCTGCCTGTGTCTCGCCACAGGGCGTGTGTTTGTTCCCCTGTCTGTGTCTTGCCAGAGAGCCCCTGTTAGCACAAAGTTAAGTATTGTTTGAGTTTGTTTGTTCCTTTGTTTGTATCTTTATTTATACTTTGTGTTTACCCTTTATTAAAAGACTCTTTCTTTGGTTACACCACCCCTCTGCCTCTATGCCTGCTCCTTCCGCCCACGGCGTTCAACACCTGCCACAACACCCCGATCATGACAATTAGGTATATAAGTAATTAATAATAATATTATAAAATTAATAATTTTTTGTTATTTATATGAACTTTATTTCCAGTCATTAAATTATCTTACAACACACTGGGTGTCAGGATGAACTAATCTCGGTGACCCGGTTAGCCCAATGTAGCATGGATGGTAAACCCAAACACGGAAGTCGGCAAGTAGGTAGGATAACCACGCGATTTAGTTTAAGGACTCTCACGGAAAGGGAGCAAGGGAAAAACACAAATTTAACCTGCGTCCTATAAATACACACTCAATATCAGAAAGCAAAACCCAATAGGGTGAGTACTTAAGGTTTGGTAGACGGACAGTCTGAACCAACATGGGCCAAACTCAATGACTGAGCGATATGTGGTGGTTTGTTTAGTCCTTTTATACTTCCTGGTTCGCGACCGCATTACTTCCGGGTCCTAGTGCCGGTCGCAGCTTGAGTGTGCATGACAGTACCCCCCTGTCCAGGACCGGCTCCTGACGGTCCTGGGGTGGAGGATACCCGACGACGGTAGTCTCGGATTAGTCATGGGTCGAGAATGAAATGGGCCGGGTCCAAGACCATTTCTTGGGGCCGTAACCCTCCCAGTCGAGCAGGTATTGGATACCTCTGCCCCGAGGGCGGGAATCGAGGATCCGGCGTACCATGTAGACGGGACCACCGTCAATGATGCGGGGAGGAGGAACGGGGGGGTGGGTGTAATCATTGGAGATGTGGTGAAGTGTTTCGGCTAAGAGATGTGGAATACTGGATGGATCCGGAGCGCCGCAGGCAGCTGGAGCCGGTAGGTGACTGGGTTTATCCGTAGAGTGATGCGGTATGGGCCGATGAACCTAGGTGAGAGTTTGCGTGATTCAGTGCGAAAATGGAGATTTTTTGTGGAAAGCCATACCCTGTCACCTACGTGGTACAATCGTCCCTGGGGGTTGCCAACGGCGATGCTGGGTGATGTAACGGGTGTTGGCCTGCCGGATGGATCTGTTGGCCTGGTTCCACAGCCGCCGACACTGGCGGACCAACTGTTGGGCTGACGGCACATCAACCTCCGGTTCTGGGTGGTTGAACATAGAGGGTTGGAAGCCGTAGCATACCTCAAATGGGCTTAGCTTCGTGGCTGAGGAGGTATGAAGATTGTGTGATAGTTCTACCCAGATGAGGTAGCGAGCCCAGGAGCGCTGACGATCGGCAATAAAGCATCTCAGATAGCGCTCCAGTTGTTGGTTGGTCCACTCTGTCTGACCATTTGTTTGTGGGTGATATCCAGATGATAGGCTGCAGGTGGAGTCGATCAGACGGCAGAAGGCTTTCCAGAATTTGGCAGTAAACTGGGGCCCTCTGTCCGAGACGATGTCCTTGGGGAACCCATGCAGACGGACTACATGACTTTAGTACTTCAGCTTAGCTGTCCTTTTGGCTGACGGGAGTCCGGCGAGTCTCCTACCCCGTATTGCTGCTGAGTGGAGTCAAATTTTTTGGAAAAGAAACTACATGGGTGTAGTTTCTCATCTGGACCCGTTGGGAGAGAACAGCTCCTGGCCCACATCTGAAGCGTCCACCTCCACAACGAATGGTTTACTGATGTCAGGGTGAAGGAGAATAGGAGCGGTGGTGAAACAGTGACAGTTTCTTGAAGGCTGAGATAGCAGTAGGGTTGAAGTGAAAAGGGAGAGATAAGGGACGAGTCAGAGCGGTTAGGGGGGCGGCAACTGTAATGTAGTCCCGAATAAAGCAACGATAGAAATTCGCAAACCTGAGAAACTGTTGAAGTGGCTTGAGGGTCTTGGGTAGGGGCTAATGACGCACAACTTCAAGCTTCTGCGGGTCCATGGCCACACCCTGGGGCGAGCTAACAAAACTCGGGAACCTGGTGGAGCGTTCGTAAAAAGCACACTTTTCCAACGTACAGTACAGCTGATGGGCGAGTAATCTCTTTAGAACCGCCCTGACATGCTGGGTATGTTCTTCAGCGGTGCGTGAGTAAATGAGGATGTCGTTGAGATAGGCGAATGCCCGCCGGCCTAGTATGTAGCGGAGAACGCCGTTAATCAGGTGTTATAATGCGGCGGGGGCATTACACAGTCCAAAAGGGATGACGAGACTCTCATAATGCCCAGTTGGGGTGATGAAGGCCGTCTTTCACTCATCGCCCTCTCTGATGCACACCAAGTTGTAGGCGCTCCGGAGGTCCAACTTAGTAAAGATGGTGGCACCAGAGAGGGAGTCCAGGGCTGAGTTGGTAAGAAGCAGTGGGTGTCGGTTTTTGATGGTTATGTTGTTTAGCCTCGCCGTCCCTTTTCTTCACGAAGGAGAACCCAGCGGCGGAAGGTGAGGAGGAGGACCTGATGGTGCCTTGGCGAAGAGCATGGGTTACGTACTCCTCCATCGCCTGCGTCTTTGTAGATGTCAGTGAGTAGAGATGGGTGGAACCGTGCCAGGTTGGAGGTCAATGGCGAGGTCGTACGGGCGATGTGAAGGAAGGTGGGTGGCTTGCCTCTTGCAGAAGATCTCGGCCAGGTCCCGATATGCCTCTGGGATGGCGTTGGTGTCGACGTCGGGGGCCTTGGACTCCCTGGAGCACGTCCCAGCCGTCGCCCTTAGGCATAGTTCGGTGCAGGTCGCACCCCACTGTAGAATCCGATGTTGTCTCCAGGAGATGAGTGGGTCATGTTGTCATAGCCAGGGATGTCCAAGGATGACGGGAGGTGAAGAAATGGAGGTGACGTGGAAACGAAGCTGTTCTCGGTGTTGGTCAATGGAGAGGATGATAGGTTCCGTCTTGGTAGTAATTGGGCTGGTGGATAGGGGGTGACCGTCGACAGATGTGATCCGAACGGGCTGGGATAACGCCCCTATTTTTTGGCATAAGAGGGGTCAATAAAGTTACCTGCTGCCCCGGAGTCGATGAATAATGTCTGCACCCAAGATGTCTGCACGGCGAGGGTTCGAAATTCTGCAGTGTAGAGCCTCCCTGCCGCAGGTGATAAAGTTTGGTGTCAGTCTCCACCTCGCCCGCTGGGAGTTCGAAAGTGAGCTTGAGTTGATGGGTAAACTCGTTATATCAATGGGCGGTGTCCGTATCTGACCGAAGAACTGCCATGGCCCACTCAGCTGCCTGCCCTGATAGCAACGAGACGAGGAGAGCAATGCGTAGGTGGAGAATTTAACCAAGTTGAGCGCTGTTAGAAACACACTACACTTCCCGTCCGTGCCATTCCACTTCTCTGGTAATGAGAGAAAAACATCAGAAGGAGGGGGGAGGGGATGAGGCCGCTGCGACGGGAGGCCTGCTAGCCACGCTAGCAACAGCCGCACAGAGATCCGCATTCTCTTGCCTGAGCTCCGCCACCTCGCGGCGCAAGGCCACATTGTCTTGGAGACACTCTGACGCAGAGTAGCGATCTCTCCGGTAAGCTTGTCGATAAGCATGGCATGCTTGTCCACCCCTTCGCAGAGACGCACGTGGTCCGCTGGGTTTACCGCGGAGGGCTCAGTTATTCTGTCAGGATGAACTAACCTCGGTGACCAGAAGACACAGCTTTAGCGGTTAGCCCAATGTAGCATGGATGGTAAACCCAAACGCGGAAAACGTCGGCGAGTAGGTAGGATAACCACACGATTTAGTTTAAGGACTCTCACGAAAAGGGAGCAAGGAAAAAACACAAATATAACCTGCGTCCTATAAATGCACACTCAATATCAGAAAGCAAAACCCAAGAGGGTGAGTACTCATGGTTTGGTAGACAGACAGCCTGAACCAACATGGGCCGACCTCAATGACTAAGCGATATGAGGTGGTTTGTTTACTCCTTTTATACTTCCTGGTTCGCAACCGCATTACTTCCGGGTCGCAGCTTAAGTGTGCATGACACTGGGTTATATTTAAATAGGTGAAATGGGGTTTTATAGAATTTTTCCTAAGCTGCATATTTAAGATTTGGAACAATGATAATTTAAATGTTACTTGTACCTGAATTCACAACTTCCTCTTTGATTTTATAGTATATAATTGATTTGGGTGACACTAGGATAAACCTCTACCCGGAAGTAATGCGGTCGCGAACCAGGAAGTCCTTAAACTAAATCGCGTGGTTATCATACCTACTTGCCGACTTCCGTGTTTGGGTTTAACATCCATGCTACATTGGGCTAACCGGGTCACCGAGATTAGTTCATCCTGACACCCAGTGTGTTGTAAGATAATTTAATGACTGGAAATAAAGTTCATACATTAATATAGTTAAGCTTTACCTGAGTGTGATGATTTGCTGCTGTTATCTTGCTCTATTGGCCCAACGCCATGTAATTGAGACAGGGAGAAAAAAGGTCTACTTCAAATCCAACGACATACGCTAACACACTAAAGTAAAGTTTAAATAAAGTTCATACATTTATATAATTAGGCTTTACCTGAGTATGATGGTGATGATTTGTTGCTGTTGTCTTGTCCTATTGGTCCAAAACCATGTAACAGAGAGACAAAGGGGAACAGGCTATAACTCATATCCAACCACAAATAAACTATAAAATAAAAAAATGTAAATGTGGAAAATATACAAAATCAAACGTTTTGGGAACCCTGTGTTTAAATTACTTTTCTTATTACTATACACTCACCTAAAGGATTATTAGGAACACCTTTTCAATTTCTCATTAATGCAATTATCTAATTGTCCTGGTGGACCTGGTCAAGGTCCTAGTCCTGGTCAAGACAATCTCCTGAACTCCAAACTGAATGTCAGAATAGGGAAGGTGATTTAATAAATTTTGAGCGTGGAATGGTTGTTGGTGCCAGACAGGCCAGTTTGAGTATTTCACAATCTGCTCAATTACTGGGATTTTCACGCACAACCATTTCTAGAGTTTACAAAGAATGGTGTGAAAAGGGAGAAACATTCAGTATGCGGCAGTCCTGTGGGCGAAAATGTCTTGTTGATGCTGGAGGTCAGAGGAGAATGGGCCAACTGATTCAAGCTGATAGAAGAGCAACTTTGACTGAAATAACCACTCGTTACAACCAAGGTATGCAGCAAAGCATTTGTGAAGCCACAACACGCACAACGAGGCGGATGGTCCACTACAAATAGGAAAAAGAGGCTACAATTTGCACACCAAAATTGGACAGTTGAAGACTGGAAAAATGTTGCTTGGTCTGATGAGTCTCAATTTCTGTTGAGACATTGAAATAGTAGAGTCAGAATTTGGCGTAAACAGAATGAGAACATGAATCCATAATGCCTTGTTACCACTGTGCAGGCTGGTGGTGGTGGTGTAATGGTGTGGGGGATGTTTTCTTGGCACACCCTAGGACCCTTAGTGCCAATTGGGCCTCGTTTAAATGCCATGGGCTACCTGAGCATTGTTTCTGACCATGTCCATCCCTTTATGACCACCATGTACCCTACCCTTTGATGGCTACTTCCAGCAGGATAATGCACCATGTCACAAAGCTCGAATCATTTTCAATTTTTTTTTCCTGAACATGACAATGATTCCCCTTTCAAAGGCTACACTCGATGCTGCGTGAAAACGCTATGGGAAACATCTTGTCATGTTGCCGGTTGTGAAGCATGTGTGTATCAAACACGCCAAATTCTGGCTTATATAACCTCAGTCGGGTGACGTCATCTGATGAGACGCACCTGCAGGTTATAAATAGGAGTGAACCGGAAACATTCCTCAGATCTTTTGTCTTCCCTGACCTTGTTGTGTTTGCGTGTGTGTTTAAACCAGCAAAATAAGAAAGTGTTTAACTCACCGATATGGCAGAGTTTTAATTGAGATATCCCTCCGTGTCTGATAAATACATATCGGGGGGCGATCTCTACACTTTATTGCTTCGAATAAAGTGCTCGCGCGCGCCCCGCATTCCTTGAGAAGCACCGGGCCGCGGCGCATTTCTGGGGCTTAAAACACGTGTATCCAGCAGAGCTGTGAGAGACGGATTTAACACTAGAAGCGCCGCGCCAGTGTCACCTACTAAAAACGCGGTTCAGTGGTCATTTGACCGCCTATTGTTTTGAATGGGAAGCTGCTGCTGACACACAATGATCGCTAGATGGGTGCTTTCACCCAAAGCAAATAGTTTAGCTCCAAGATCAACTTGCACTTGGACAATGCGCCATTCATTCCCGCGTTGATAATAAGCTCTATCTTTTTTTCATATTTAACTGAGAAAACCTACTACAGAGTCTCTAAGGGGACAAAGGAAGAGGGAAAAAAAACAAGTCAGAGGGAAAAAACAAGTCATGTTTGGAATTATAACCCAAAGTTTTTGACTTTTTTCTGCCGTTTTTTCTCCTCCTTTGTCCATCTAGGGGCTTTGTACTATAAAAAAAAGGAAAGCTCTACTTAATTTTATATCGTATGGAGAAAATGTTATTAGTTTGTTCATTCTATTTGAAGCTTCTGAACGTCTCGGAGCAGCGATTTAGTTCTGAACTCGCTTCCGTGAAATTATCGCTAAAACAATATTAAATTTGAATAAATCAGATCTACTACAGCAGATAATAAACTATGCTATGTCATAACCGAAGCAAACACAACGAATATGTCTCGTTTCGTTCAGTGTTGCTAGGCAACGGACCACGCGCCTAATCGGTTCACTTGGCCGCGGTGTATTATAAACCTGCGGAATGTTTCACTGCTTATGTTCATGTAATAAAAGCGAGAGAAATGTGAAAGTGATGTGTGGCCACTGAATGAGAACTAAATCAAAGATTTCGGTAACTACACTGAGTGTAACATCTGCATAGTGACACTAAACAGCTAAACAACTTCACTTTCCCGTTTACCTCTGAGAAAGAAAAAAAGCTGTATGTTGTTTGTTTATATGTAGAATGTTTATAAAAGTACACAAAGTAGGCACGCGCGCGCGCACAGACACACACACACACACACACACACACACACACCTCCCCTGAGCCCTCAGTCAACATCTAATGACCGTCGATATGCAAATGAGTCAAGACGTAGCCTAACATGGTGTCTTGTCGGATTTCAGCGGTCACGGAGAGGAAAGACTTTGAAGCAGTTGCAGCGTTTTTTTCAGTTACAACAAGCACAGCGATGAGTCCACGTTGTTTCACTGGTTATGACATAGTGACACTAAACAGCTGAACAACTTCACTTTTCTGTTTACCTCTGAGAAAAAAAGCTGTATTTAGTTTGTTTATATACAGAGTAACACCTTCCAACCACCTCTCATAGTCTATTGTTAGTTTTAATGATTTGGGGGAAACTAATTATCACTACATAAGTACCCCAACACCATTGATCATGAGTTTCAGCTGAAACTAATTCTATACATGCAACAGAAAATGTAGATGCAGATTCCAAATGTATAAAGATACATGCTATATATATATATATGTGTGTGTGTGTGTATGTGTGTGTAATCGAGGCTGGCTCTATTCAGGGGCAATAGGGGCAGCGCCCCATCAACTAAATGTCTGCACATGTTAATATATTCCTAAAATTAATATATTACAAGTTGATAAACTGATCTGCGGTAGCAGAGAAATCCGCTGAAAAAGGGACACTACACAATAAGGTATTAGATGTCCCTCATGTCTCTGTCCCTCAGCTGTGCGTATTCATTCACAGGCTGCAGTGCACACATACACACACACACATACACACACACACCTCCCCTGAAGCAGCTGCAGCGTTTTTTCAGTTACAACAAGCACAGCGATGAGTATAAGAATACAATAGGGTAACAGTTTGGTCTGTGTAGTTAGTGCCCTTGTATAGAATACATAAATTAATAACACATTCCAACCACCTCTCAAGAGAGTGCCATAGTTTTGCAAAAATACTTGCAAAACATCAGCATACATTGGAGGGAACTTCTGAGGTGGTCAGTGATTGATGGCACGGTCGTTCGGAGGGGGTTGTGATCACACCTACAGTTCTTTTGTTCTAAGCTGTCGGTCAAATATCTCTCCACTTGAAATGGAAGCACAAAATCGAGGGGCAACATGCAAGGGATTTTAGCATCTCGACGCACAGTATAAGCTGTTTATAAAGAAGACACTGTTTGTTTATGCAGTTGATTTACCAGAAAGGACTTTTCAGTTTTTTGTGTGCTAAACTAAACTTTAGGGTCAAGTAATTATATACATATATAAGTAATTTTATTTGTAAAGTATATATATATATATATATATATATATATATATATATAGGGAAAGATTAAGAAACACACTGAGGCGAAATATGAACGAAATAATGTTAATAAGTTCAAGCTTTAATATATTCTTATTAATATATAAACTGCTTCAAAGTCTTTTCACTCCATGACCGCTGAGTGTGGATACAGACCAAATATATATATATATATATATACATTTGGAATCTGCATCTACATTTTCTGTTGCATGTATAGAATTAGTTTTAGCTGAAACTCATGATCAATGGTGTTGGGGTACTTATGTAGTGATAATTAGTTTCAGCCAAATCATTAAAACTAACAATAGACTATGAGAGGTGGTGGAAGGTGTTACTCTGAATATAAACAAACTAAATACAGCTTTTTTTCTCAGAGGTAAACAGAAAAGTGAAGTTGTTCAGCTGTTTAGTGTCACTATGTCATAACCAGTGAAACAACGTGGACTCATCGCTGTGCTTGTTGTAACTGAAAAAAACGCTGCAACTGCTTCAAAGTCTTTCCTCTCCGTGACCGCTGAAATCCGACAAGACACCATGTTAGGCTACGTCTTGACTCATTTGCATATCGACGGTCATTAGATGTTGACTGAGGGCTCAGGGGAGGTGTGTGTGTGTGTGTGTGTGTGTCTGTGCGCGCGCGCGTGCCTACTTTGTGTACTTTTATAAACATTCTACATATAAACAAACAACATACAGCTTTTTTCCTTTCTCAGAGGTAAACGGGAAAGTGAAGTTGTTTAGCTGTTTAGTGTCACTATGCAGATGTTAGACTCAGTGTAGTTACCGAAATCTTTGATTTAGTTCTCATTCAGTGGCCACACATCACTTTCACATTTCTCTCGCTTTTATTACATGAACATAAGCAGTGAAACAATTCGCAGGTTTATAATACACCGCGGCCAAGTGAACCATGTTCCCGCCGATTAGGCGCTTGGTCCGTTGCCTAGCAACACTGAACAAAACGAGGCATAATCGTGGTGTTTGCGTCGGTTATGACATAGCATAGTTTATTATCTGCTGTGGTAGATCTGATTTATTTACATTCAATAATGAGGCTTTATATCCTCAGGAGGGGTCATTACATATGTAATATGTAAAACAATATTGTTTTAGAGATAATTTCACGGAAGCTTCTAACAGAACGAACAAACTAATTAATTTTCTCAAAACCTTATAAAATTAAGTAAAGCGAAATTCCCTAAATGTCCTTATAAAATATCGCTGATTATCAACGCCAGAACGAATGGCGAATTGTCGATATTTTACGGAAGCATATATATATATAATATAAACTGCATATATGGAATGAAACCTGAGATATTAACATATACGCACTGAATGACGCATAAATATTATGCGCGATTCCTTGCGCCATCTGCTGAGAGAAATGAGAATCGCAGGTTGGAAAAGACAGGAAACGTCATGCCGCCGCGCAGCTGTCAGCGATTTCACGTAAATAAGAGCAAAATAGCTTTATACTGGCTTTTACTGGTGCGATTTTAAAAATTTAAGCATACAGGGTGATAAAGCTCACAGAACTAGGAAAAGTCATGAAAGGAGGGTCCTGGAAATTGATCGAGTGTGAAGTATTTTTTTTTTTTTACCCCCTTGCGGTCAAATGACCGCTGCTCGGCGCTTCTAGTGTTAAAACTCCTATCTCTCACTTCCTCGTTGGTTCGGGAAATCCCTCTGTCCGCTCGCAAGCGCGCGCTGCGCTTCTTGTGAATAAGCAAGGATAAACATTCTCTCTCGCTCCGCGGAGATGGAAATAGCACCCAAGCACTTAAAAAAAAAAAAAAAACATTAAACGGCAGGTTCTGTCGGGTGGCCGGGGGGGCGGAGCCTCAACAACGCTCTCTCCCTTTTTCTTAGCAATCTCCATATCTACTTTATTTATTTGTTTAAATATAGTTGAGGTGGAAGCACAGGGTTATATAATGATGCCCAGATAGAAGAGACGCTTCCAGGCTATCTCTCTCCTGGGACATCATCCTCCCTGAAAAGCTAATACTTCCTTTCAAGCTGTGTAGACTTTTATCTTCCCTGGAGGGAAAAGCTTTTCAGGCAGCAGGTCTGGTTGGTGCTCCATTGCACACCATGACGGTTTTGCAGGTCTACTAGGCTGACCTGCTGAGAGACTTGAGTACTGGCGGGGCTCTTCAAGATCGGGCATTCTGGAATTACGCCGGGCCACAAACTTATGGCTGAATCTCAGCGGCATCAAGCATAGGATCGCGCATTCCTCCTTGATGCCCCTATTTCGCCTTCCGGCCTGTTTGGCGATGTCGTTAACTCGTTCGCCACTTGGTTTATGAGGCAAAGTTATATGAACAAGCCTTCGGAAATTTCTTCCCCGCTGTGCTCAAGAGTCGGGACTGTCGGCCACCCAGTCTCGACCCGGTCTGACGCTTGCAAGGCGTGAAACACACAAGGAGAGTGTTTTTGAGCCGGGCACCCCCTCGTAAAGATTGGGGTGCGTCGTGCCTGCGTTTCGCAATCCGCCTCAAAAGAGCTCAGACTGGCATACTGTCTTCTTCACAAAGAAGCCCTGAGGTTCATGTGCCCAGGACCATGGGGGTGGCCGCCCAATGGGGAGAGGCACACAGAATTCCTTTCGAGAATTAAGTGTTCTCCCTGGCACCCCAGGAGGTGACCGGACGTCCGTTTAGACAAATCAATCTGAGGAATATTTCCGGTTCACTTCTATTTATAACCTGCAGGTGCGTCTCATCAGATGACGTCACCCGACCGAGGTTATATAAGCCAAAATTTGGCGTGTTTAATACACACATGCTTCACAACCGGCAACATGACAAGATGTTTCCCATAGCGTTTTCACGCAGCATCTCATTCCCGCCTTTCCAGGGAACAGGGTTACAGCAAAGTAACCCGAGACGTTCACTGTAGTAAAATGGCCCCACAGTCACCAGAACTCAACCCAATAGAGCATCTTTGGGATGTGGTGGAACAAGTGCTTCATGCCCTAGAGGTGCATTCCACAAATCTCCATCAACTGCAAGATGCTATCCTATCAATATGGGCCAACATTTTTAAAGAATGCTTTCAGCACCTTCTTGAATCAATGCCACGTAGAATTAAGACTATTCTGAAGGCGAAAGAGGGTCAAACACCGTATTAGTATGGTGTTCCTAATAATCCTTTAAGTGAGTGTAGGTCATGTACAGTACTGTGCAAAATTCGATTATTATTATTATTATTATTATTATAAATGTTTATTTACTGAATACACTATTAAGCATGAAAAAAAGAAATGGTTTGCAAACAATAGCATTTAATCAAAACATTAATTTTTACAGGAAAATATGTAAAGCAACAATTAGATTGATAGTTGAGCTTTACCTGAGTGTGATGGTGATGATTTGTTGCTTTTATCTTGCTCTATTGGCCCAACATGTAAGAGAGACAGAGAGGAAAATGCTATAACTCATATCCAACCACATACAGTATATACTATGAAATGAAATGTAAAAAAGTAATTTCGTAACATATAAAACTGGTACACAGTTTATTATTATAATTATTACTATTATTATTAGGGCCCAAGCACAATAACATCAGCACCATGACAACATTATTAGGGCATCATTGCTATTTCTCTGATAATGCTGTTTTAAGAGAATTCACAAGGCATACAGGTTGTCTAGTGCAAAAATTTTTATCTAATTTTTGTTCTTGTAAAACCACAATTGGAATTGTTCCGCATAAAATGTAAATACTTCATTGTGTTGAAGGATGATGGAAGGGTGGAAATAATGTAAATTTATTTAGTTAAGCTTCACCTGGGTGTAATGGTGATGACTTACTGTTGTCTTGCTCTATTGGCCCAACACCATGTAAGGGAAAAGCTATAACTTATGTCAAACCTCATATTAACTGTATAAATACTATAAAAACCAATACAAAAGTATCTGTGCTAAACATACAAGTCATGTACAGTACTGTTAAAAAGTATTAGGCATGTTGTGTTAATTATTTATATTAGGGCCCAAGCACTACAGGGTGTGTTTTCCTAAGGATTTTTTCCCCCCACTATTTTGGGCTTTATGGGGATCCAGAGCTGAGGCTGTGCATAGCGGTAACCCCCACAAGATCTAATGTATCACACTACAGTCCCTCAATTATTACTATTATTATGAATGATTGTTTTTCTATTATTTATGTATTTAGTTGAATAATTAATTAAGTAAGTAAGTAATTATATTATTGTTATACAATTAATAATGTTCAGTTATTTATATAGTAGAGGGTTATCTGAGTATCACCCAAATCAAATATATACTATACTGTATTATCAAAGAGGAAGTTGTGAATTCAGTTACAAGTAACATTTAAATTATCATTGTTTTTAAATCTTTAATATGCAACTTAGGTAGGATTCTATAAAACCCTATTTCACCTTTTTAAATATACCTCAGTGTGTTGTAAAATATTTTAATGACTGGAAATAAAGTTCATACACTTATATAGTTAAGCTTTACCTGAGGGTGATGGTGATGATTTGTTGCTGTTGTCTTGTCCTATTGGCCCAAAACCATGTAACAGAGAGACAAAGGGAAACAGGCTATAAATCATATCCACCACAAATATACTATAGAATCAAATAAAAATGTAAATGTGTTAAATATACAAACATCAAAAGTTTTGGAATCCTGTGTTTAAATTACGCTTCTTATTATTATACATGTTAATTTGATGAATACCTTGATTTGGTCTGGATCATATTTAAATATAAATGTATTGAAGGATGATATGTATAATGGGTGGAAATAATGTTACATACTTTTATAAAGTTAAGCTTTACCTGAGTGTGATGGTTTGTTGCTGTTATCTTGCTCTATTTCCCAATGCCATGTGAGAGAGACAGAGAGGAAAAAGGTCTAATTCAAATCCAACCACATAAAAGTTGAGTGGTATTGTATATATACTTTGAGCTCAAATAAAAAAGTATTTGTTTTAAATATATGTCATGTACAGTATTGTGCAAAATTCTATTATTATTATTATTATTATTATTATTATTATTATTATATTTCTGTACAGTCTGAAGTCTATTATTCTATTTATATCTGTTTATATTGTATTTTTATTTTTCCCTATTGTATTTGTATCTTTTTAAATATGCAGCCACTGGAAAAACAATTCCTTTGGGATTAATAAAGACCTATTTTATCCTATATTATTATTATTATTATTATTATTATTATTATTATTATTATTATTATATATACGTTTTTTAATAAATACACTATTAAGCATGAACAAAAAGAAATAGTGTGCAAACAATAGCTTTCAATCAAAACATTAAATCTTACAAGAAAATATGTAAAGCAACAATAAGATTGTTTTTGCATTGGATTTAAATATAATTTAAGAAGTTCAAGGATGAAATAACAGGACAAATTAATGTTTATACATTCCTATAGTTGAGCTTTACCTGATTTGTTGCTTTTGTCTTGCTCTACTGGCCCAACACCATGTGAGAGAGACAAAGAGTTAAATGCTATAACTCATATCCAACCACATAAAATATATACTATAAAATAAAATGTAAAAAAGTAATTTTGTTACATATAAAATGTGTACACAGTTTATTATAATAAAAATTATTATTATGATTATTATTAAGGCCCAAGCACAATGACAGCATCATGACAACATCACTATGGCATCATTGCCATTTCCCTGATAATGCTGTTTTAATAGAATTTAAAAGGCATACAGCTTGTCTTGTGCAATTTTTTTTTTATCTTATTTTAATTTAAATATACTTGAAAAGTGGAAATACTGTAAATTTATTTGGTTAAACTTTACCTGGATGTGACGGTGATGATTTGCTCTTGTCTTGCTCTATTGGCCCAACACCATGTAAGAAAGAAACAGAGAGGAAAAAGCTATAACTCATATCAAACCTCATATGTACTGTATATATACTATAAAAGCCAATAAAAAAGTATCTGTGTTAAATATACAAGTTATGTACAGTACTGGTAAAAAGTCTTAGGCATGTTGTGTTGATTATTATTAGTATTAGGGCCCAAGCACTATAGGTGTGCAGGACCCTCTTGTTTTCCTAAGGATTTTTTTCCCCACCATTTCAGGCTTTTTGTGGATCCAGAGCTAAGCCTGTGCATTGAGGTAGCTCCACTAGATATAACGTATAACACTTCAGTCCCTTCACGTGCTTTGGCTCCTTCCCCCCACAGGGAATTAATGTTTCATGTCTCCAAAAGCAGCCTCTATGTCTGGTCCGTCAAGGCCCTCTGCCTTCCTTCCACCCAAATAGCAGAAAACCTAAACCCTTTCGCAGGTGGTGTGTCCACAGGATGGGGAAGGATGGGTATCCACACTTCCCCTACTGTCTGTGCCTGTCCAGGCCTTGTAGCAGACCCAGCCATCAGACAATCAATGATGGGCCCTCTGTCCAGGCCTGGCTCCAGACATGGACACCAGGTTTCCTCCGTTCAAGATAACCTTTCTTCTCCCTAATTTTTTATGCTGTCTAGCCTTCCTTAGTCTGGCCCCTTATCTGAGACCAGTTTGCCTTGAGAGGCACCACCAGGAGCAGATGGCTCCAGACAACACAGATCCATGGTTTATAAGGGAATGCAAACCTCCCCAACATAACAAGGAGAGAATTCCTGGAAAGTTGTTATTATTATTATTATTATTATTATTATTATGTGTTAAATATACAAAATTAAAAGTTTTAGGAACCACGTGTTTAAATTACACTTCTTATTATTATACATCTTAATTTAATAAATACATTGGGTCTGGATCATATTTAAATATAATTTAGCGTATTGAAGGATGATATGTAAATTGGGTAAAAATAATGTTCATACTTTTATATACTTAAACTTTACCTGAGTCTGATGATTTCTTGCTGTTATCTTGCTCTATTGGCCCAATGACATGTGAGAGAGACAGAGAGGAAAATGGTCTAACTCAAATCCAACCACATAAACTACCACTCGAAAGTTGAGCGGTGTTAATTATCACCTGAACCGAGGCAAATTATTAGTTATTGTGTACGTCTGTTGAGTTAAGTTGTCTGTAGTTTTGTTACGTTTATGATGTTTATTTTGCTTTTGTTTTGTGGAGCTGTTTTTGTTAAGTTATATGTAATACTTAGTTTGTCTCTTGTTTTGTGTAAGTACTGTTCTGTGTGTTTCCAGTGTCTGTTTGCCTCTCGCATGTTTAGTCACTTGTATGTGTAGTCACTTGTATGTTTGGTTACTTGTATGTTTAGCCGCTAGTAGGTTTAGCTGCTAGGGATGTTTAGCAGCTAAGAGGTTTAGCCTCTTGTAGGTTTAGCCTCTTGTGTGTGTTTAGCCTCTTGTGTGTGTTTAGCCTCTTGTGTGTGTTTAGCCTCTTGTGTGTTGGTCCCCTTGTATGTTCAGTTACTAACCTTTTTAGATACTAACCCGCTTATTTACTAACCCAATCAGTCATTAGTCTCTCCTGTCCTAGTCAGTCTTGTCTCTGGTCTGTCTTGTCTCTGGTCTGTCTTGTCTCTGGTCTGTGTCGTCTCTGGTCTGTGTCGTCTCTGGTCTGTGTCGTCTCTGGTCTGTGTCGTCTCTGGTCTGTGTCGTATCTGGTCTGTCTTGTCTCTGGTCGGTCTGGTCTCTAGTCTGTTTCGTCTCTAGTCTGTCTCGTCTTTAGTCTGTCTCGTCTTAGTCTAGTTTAGCTCTAAGTTTGTTTTGTTTAGCTTTAAGCCTGTGTTAAGCTCTAAGCCTGTGTTTCACCAAAGAACCTGTTCTTTGCTCTATGCCTGTGTTTCTCACTATATGCTTGTGTTTAGCTAAAGAGCCTGTGTTTAGCTCTATGTCTGTCCTTAGCTCTTTGCCTGTCTTTAGCTCTATGTCTGTATTTACCTCAAGAGCCTGTGTTTAGCTCTATGCCATGAGGGGCCAGGGGTAGCTCAGTGGTTAAGGCATTGGACTATGGTTCGGAAGATCCCAGGTTCAACCCCTGAGCAAGGCCCTTGAGCAAGGCCCTTAACCCTTAAAACATGACAGAATGCAAGACCATACCTAAGGCATAACAGAGGGGACCCCACGGGAGAATTTTTAAATATTTTTATTTAATTTTTTAAAGTTTTTTTTTTTGGGGGGGGGCCCTGTCTCGTCAGAGGGCCTCTGTGGAGGCCCTGTCTTATCAAAGGGGCCTCAGTGCAGGCTCCGTCACGTCAGAGGGCCTCAGTGGAGGATCCATCACGTCGCAGAGCCTCAGTGGAGGCTCCGTCTCATCGGAGAGCCTCAGTGGGAGTCCCAGTATTCTCAGAGCCTCAGTGCAGGCCCCCGTTTCCACAGAGAGCACCTCAGTGGAAGCCCCGGCTTGGAGGACGACCCAGTGCTGCATCGGTCGCCCGGATTAAAGGACGACCCAGTGCTTACTCTGCTGCCCGGCCTACAAGAACGATCCAGTGTTGCCTCCGCCACCCAGCTGCAAGTGCAGGCTGCTGCTGCCTCCGTCGCCCGGCTTCGGCGGCAATCAAGTCTTGTATGGATATAGCCTCTAGTATGGATTAGCCTCTTGTGTGTTGGTCCCCTGGTATGTTTAATTACTAACCCGTTTAGGTCATCATCCATTTTGACAACCAGTTTAAGTATTAACCTGATTTACTACTAACACGATTAGTCATTAATCTTTCTCGTCCTAGTCTTGTCTCTGGTCTGTCTCGTCTCTGGTCTGTCTTGTCTTAGTTTAATTTAGCTCCAAGTTTGTTTTGTTCAGCTCTAAACCTGTGTTAGGCTCTAAGTCTGTGTTAAGCTCTAAGCCTGTGTTTCACTAAATAGCCTGTGTTTTGCCAAAGAGCCTGTGTTTTGCTTTATGCCTGTGTGTAGCTCTATGTCTGTGTTTAGCTTTATGTCTGTGTTTAGCTTTATGCCTCTGTTTAGCTAAAAAATTTAATCTTATTTTAATCTTGTAAAACCACAGTTGGATTTGTTCTGCATCGAATGTTTATAATTTATTGTGTTAAAGGATGATAGAAGGGAGGGAATAATGTACATTTATTTAGTTACGCTTTACCTGGGTGTGATGGTGATGATTTGCTGTTGTCTTGCTCTATTGGCCCAACACCATGTAAGGAAGAGACAGAGGGGAAAATTCTATAACTCATATCCAACCACATACAGTGACACTATAAAAATGAGATTTAAAAAAGTAATTGCGTTACATATGAAACGTGTAGACAGTTTATAATAATAATAACAATAAAAATAATAATAATATTAAAAATAATAATAATAATAATAATTAGGGCCCAAGCACAATAACATTAGCACCATGACCACATTTTGATAGCATTGCTCTGATAATGCTGTTTTAATAGAATTTAAAGGGCATACAACTCGTCTAGTGCAAGATTTTTTATTTTATTTTAATCTTGTAAAACCGCAATTGGATTTGTTCTGCATCAAATTTAAATATACTTTAGTGTGTTGAGGGATGATATGAGGGTGGAAATAATGATAATTTATTTAGTTAAGCTTTACTTGAGTGTGATAATTTGCTGCTTTCATCTTGCTCTATTGGCCCAACACCATGTGAGAGAGACAGAGAGAAAAAGGTCTAACTCAAGTCCAACCACATAAACTACCACTCGAAAGTTGAGCGGTATTGTATATATACTTTGAGATTAAAGAATTTTTTTTTATGGTAAATGTATTTTATGTACAGTATAGTAATATGTAAAATGTTTATTATTATTATTATTATTATTATTATTATTATTATTTATATTATTATTGTTATATATGTTTATTTAATAAATAAACTATTAAGCCTAAACAAAAAGAAATGGTTTGCAAACAATAGCATTTAATCAAAACATTGAATCTTACAGAAAAATATGTAAAGCAACAATTAAATTGGTTTTGCATGAGATTTAAGTATAATTCAAGTACAGTATTTGAAGGATGGAATAACAGGACAAAATGTTTTTACATTCCTATAGTTGAGATTTACCTGAGTCTGATGGTGATGATTTGTTGCTGTTGTCTTGTCCTATTGGCCCAAAACCATGTAACAGAGAGACAAAGGGGAACAGGCTATAAATCATATCCACCACAAATATACTATAGAATCAAATAAAAATGTAAATGTGTTAAATATACAAACATCAAAAGTTTTGGAATCCTGTGTTTAAATTACTCTTCTTATTATTATACATGTTAATTTGATGAATACCTTGATTTGGTCTGGATCATATTTAAATATAAATGTATTGAAGGATGATATGTATAATGGGTGGAAATAATGTTGTAGCGCAGCCACATAAAAGGGCATTTTAACTATAACAGGGAAATGGATTAAGGAGCTAATGCTGCTCACCTGTGCTCATAAAATTGCCCGATCTGGTTTTATTTGTCCCCATTGACTGTGTTGGTCACAGGGTAAGCTCTCGCGAGCATGCGCGATCGTAGCGCGAGAGAACCCGGAAGCGGCGTCGGGTCACGTGTGCCGGTATAAAGCCGGAACCGGCAAGTGACTCGAGACGGAGAGATTTACCTAGCGCGCTGTTTATTCTGAGAGAGAGTTTGTTTGATGATTCTAAAGGAGTACTTTTCCCCGGTTGGATTATTCCTCATAGACACTCACAATTCACCTCTCGTTCCGTTGCTCGAGCTCCCGGATTTGTCATCAATACCGGTGAGGCCGAGCCAATCTCTCCCGTGCATCATTTCACACACTGCAATAACATTAACTCTGGACAATCATACACGCACTCACACACCCGCATACATCTCACACTTTGTTTATATTTGTATATATTTTGTATATATTGGTTTTTGGTGCACCTTGTTTGTTTGTTTGTTTGTTTGTTGGTTTAATACACGTTGGTTTGGTTTATATATGGTTATTGTGTCGCGTCTTTACTTGTCCTGTCTTGATTGCGCAATACCGGAAGTGCAGTTTAAAAACCCGTATTTTGATTCTCGACCCCGTAGCAAAGTAACTAGTGGTTTAATTAAATCCAAGTGTTACATAGTGGTGGCCCGTACGTACGGGGAATCGGTATTTTCGGGTATTTTCCGGTTTTGTGCGTCTTGGCAGAACAAAATGGATGCTAACATTGCTAATGCTAATGCTAGTGGTGCCGTGCAGGCCGACCTTGCTGTAGCTAATAATGTGCTGGAGGATGTAGATGATGCATTTGTTACACGCCGTAACCCTACAGCTGAAATAACCTCATTGATTAGTTCACTATATATATCTGACAGACATGATGATGATGATGATGATGATGATGTTGGGTCTGATATTAATGTTGTGCATACATTGCAAACTGAACTGAATCAATGCAAGGAGGATATGGGGGCGCTTACTGACAAAGTGAACACGTTGGAGCAGGATTTTAGACAATCCGTAAACAGCAGTTTGAACAGGGAAACCAGTTTTCGGGACGCAGTGGACGCTAGCTTAGAAGGGCTGGAGCGCTACTGCCAAGAGGCCCTGGAGAAACTGGAAAGAGCTGTCACTGACTGTTTTCTGAGACGTGACGTAATCTGGGAAAACCAGATGAAAAAACTACGGCTCACAAGTACGCCCACCATCCAAAGGTTAAAGGCCTACACCCCTGCATCTCCCCAATCTCCTGTTCTACATTCTCCCAGCACGGCGATCACAGCATCTACGGCAAAGGTAAAGCACATAAGCAGTCATGAAACATACGACATTCCTCCTTGTGTCCAACCACACGCTTCTGCCCAGCTTACCTCCTCAGTTTCACCCTCTTCTTCTTCCTTTTATGGCCGACCACCCATCCGCCTGGAGTTTCCAGCCTTTGGCGACGCTTCAGAGACAGCGGATGTTCTTAACTTCATCGAACAGTGTGAAAACTATCTGGAGATCAGACCACTGCCCAGCCCAGAACTGTTAGGAACCCTCAGCACGGTGCTACGAGGACCTGCTCTGAGCTGGTGGAAGGCAGAGAAAGGCAAGGTGAAGGACTGGAAGTCTTTTAAACAGGCATTTATGGCGGCTTTCTTACCGGATGACTATCTCACAGAAGTGGAAGAAAACTTAAGGTCTCTGGTACAGCAGCCCAGTCAACGCCTTAGAGACTTCGCCTATGACTACCGCGCCCTCTGTATGAAGTGGAAGCCTGATATCTCCGAGGAAGAACTAGTGGGGCGAATCCTGAATAACATCAACCCAAGAGTGGCAGGATGTCTAAGAGGAACAGTGAACACCGTGGAACAGCTTGTGAAGATAGGTTCTAGGGTGGAAAAAGACTGCAAGAGCTCCAAAGACTATTGGCAAAAGGTGGACTCCCAGCACAACAAGGAAAAGAGTCATAAGAAGGCAGGTGAGCGAGTTCCTTCAAAGCACGCAGCGGGACTCTCCATTGCTCAACCTCTGGCAACTCCTTCGCTTCTCCTGGTTCCAGTAACAGTTCAAGGAAGGAAGGTGAATGCTGTGGTCGATACGGGAAGCTCCTACACGCTAATGAGGGAACATCTATGGAGGCAGCTCTGCGAACAGGAAGTCAGGTGTGATGTTCCTTCTCCTCAGAAGTTTGTGATGGCTGATGGGAAAACACACCAGGCGCAAACCCAGAGAAGGCTGAGTTACAACTGGCACACGATCGAATGTGAGCTGGACACTTACGTCATGAGCAACTCTCACCTGGCTTTCCCGCTGATCGTGGGGCTGGACTTCTTAAAAGCCACAGGAGCGACCTTGGACGTCGCACGCGGGGAGTATGGGCTGAAAACAGAGGAGGGAGTCACTTATCATCCCTTCATAATGTCCCAACCCCACTCTGCGCCATCTAAGCCTGCTCAAAGGAGCCACTCTCATCTCCCGGCTACAGCTAACCTGTATTTAGCCTTACCGGTGACTCCTGATGATCTCCTATGCGCGGAGGAAAACACAAAAAGTGTGACGTCATGGGACACCGACAACGAAGAGGAGCTGCTGAAACTAATGGCCGCTTGGCCCCGCACCACCTCCAACATCTTGGGCAAAACAGCATTAGAGAGACACAAAATCACTTTATCTGACGACACCCCATTTAGATCCAGAGCGTACCGAGTATCACCCTTAAAGAAAAAGATTATAGAAGATCAAGTCGACCAGATGCTGAAGGACAACATCATCGAACCTTCCTGTTCATCATGGTCGTCACCTGTTGTTTTAGTACCTAAACCCGATGGGACTTACCGTTTCTGTGTAGATTTTAGAAAATTGAACAGCAAAACCAAACCTGATGCATATCCAATGCCTTTAATACACGACATCATCGAATCACTGGATGGCGCCTCCTGGTTCTCAACATTGGATCTGCAATCCGGGTACTGGCAGGTGGAGATGGAGAGAGACAGCTGTGAGAAGACCGCCTTCATCACTACCAAAGGTCTGTTTCAATTCCGGTCCATGCCCTACGGACTCAGAAACGCAGCTGCAACGTTCCAACGACTGATGGAGAACGTCTTGGCGGATCTAAGAGGAAAGTATTGCTTCGTCTATATAGATGACATTATTATTTACTCACCATCACTAGAACAACATAGAATGCATCTCAACGCAGTATTTTCCAGACTCACCCAAGCCAATCTCTCCCTCAACATGAAGAAGTGTCATTTCTTCAAAAGGCGGCTGAAGTTCCTCGGTCATGTCATCTCTGAAGAAGGTGTGCAGTTAGACCCGGAGAAAACCAAGGCGGTGGCAGAATATCCTCCCCCACAAGACTTAAAATCTCTTCAACGTTTTCTGGGTCTCGCCGGCTGGTATCACAAGTTCATTCCCCACTTTGCCGACATAACAGCTCCATTAAATAATTTAAAAAGGAAGGGAGTAAAATGGGAGTGGACCGAAGAATGCCAGAACAGTATGGATGTCATCAAACACGCACTTCAAAACCCACCAGTACTTATACAACCAAACTTAAATCTGCCATTCCAATTGCACACCGACGCCAGCGAAGTGGGCCTGGGAGCCATCCTCACCCAAACTGCAGCAGAAGGAGAACGAGCAGTAGCTTACGCCTCACGAATGTTGAGAGGAGCTGAGCAGAATTACTCCACATCAGAAAAGGAGTGTTTGGCCGTGGTCTGGGCTGTAGAAAAATGGAGGCACTATCTAGAAGGTCGTGCTTTCGAGGTCTTTACCGACCATGCTGCCCTGTCATGGGCCTTCAACTGCCCGAAAACCAGCTCTCGTCTCACCCGATGGACGTTACGCCTACAACAGTTCGTTTTCACAGTACATCATAGAAAAGGCTGCTTAAATCTGGGACCAGATGCGCTATCCCGGGCGCCCCCGCCGTTAGAAGTGGGCACCGCTCCATGTCTCGCCGTCACAACCTCTAAATGTTCGTCCGACTTACCAAACGACCTGTGTGAGATAACGCAAGCCCAACATGAGGACCCCACCATCACGAAGCTGCTCTCTAAAGACCAGCCACGAAGCACAAGAGAGCAGAGGGTCTCTTTCGAACATCACCAAGGGGCGTTATATCGCCGGGTACCGGTAAGACACGGAGAAAAATTTCAACTAGTTGTCCCCCAGTCATTAATAAAAAACTTTTTACATTACTATCATGACAATCCCTTGGGAGGACACCTGGGGCAACTAAAAACCCTGCTGAGGTTACTAGATGTGGCATGGTGGCCTACGGTGCGGAAAGACGTCTGGCACTATGTGAGAACTTGCAGCGTGTGTCAACAGTATAAAATGGAAAACACTAGACCTAGTGGGCTACTACAGAGCACGGAGGTTCCAGAGCCAGGACACACCGTAGGATTGGACATCATGGGTCCTTTTCCCCGAAGTAAAAGGCAAAATGAATATCTGCTGGTGGTGGTAGATTATTTCACCAAATGGGTGGAGATGTTTCCCCTCAGGGATGTGAAGACGCCAAAACTGGTGAAAGTGCTGAGAGAGGAAATCTTTACTAGATGGGGAGTCCCCAAATATCTAGTTTCCGATCGAGGTCCCCAGTTTACGTCTCAACTGCTGGCACACCTCTGCCAAACCTGGGGCAGCGTCCAAAAGCTAACTACGAGCTACCACCCACAAACGAACCTGACGGAACGGGTCAACCGAACTCTGAAGACAATGATCGCTTCATACGTCGGGGACCATCACCAAAACTGGGACCAATGGTTACCAGAGCTCAGATTCGCCATCAATACAGCCCAACAGGAAACTACTGGAAAGACACCTGCAGAACTCACACTGGGTCGGCAACTAAAAGGGCCACTCGAAAGGCTCATGAATCACCCTCCAACACCTGATCACACAGCCTACTCATTACTAGACCGACAACAACTTATCATGGAGGAAGTGAGACAAAGAGTAAAACAACAACAGTCCAAACAAGCTAGATACTACAATGCCCGGAGAAAAGATGCGCACTTTAAACCGGGAGATCTAGTTTGGATAAAAACTCACCCACTCTCCTCCGCAGCGAAAAGATTTTCTGCCAAGCTAGCGCCCAAGTGGGAGGGACCAGCAGAAATAAAAAACAAAAAGGGACCAATCAATTACACAGTGTCTTGGGGCAATCCACAAAAAACTGATACCGTGAACGTGGTTAATCTGAAGCGCTTCTACGGACGTTCTCCTCAGACGCCGGAGGCTTGGGGGGGGGGGTCTATGTAGCGCAGCCACATAAAAGGGCATTTTAACTATAACAGGGAAATGGATTAAGGAGCTAATGCTGCTCACCTGTGCTCATAAAATTGCCCGATCTGGTTTTATTTGTCCCCATTGACAGTGTTGGTCACAGGGTAAGCTCTCGCGAGCATGCGCGATCGTAGCGCGAGAGAACCCGGAAGCGGCGTCGGGTCACGTGTGCCGGTATAAAGCCGGAACCGGCAAGTGACTCGAGACGGAGAGATTTACCTAGCGCGCTGTTTATTCTGAGAGAGAGTTTGTTTGATGATTCTAAAGGAGTACTTTTCCCCGGTTGGATTATTCCTCATAGACACTCACAATTCACCTCTCGTTCCGTTGCTCGAGCTCCCGGATTTGTCATCAATACCGGTGAGGCCGAGCCAATCTCTCCCGTGCATCATTTCACACACTGCAATATCATTAACTCTGGACAATCATACACGCACTCACACACCCGCATACATCTCACACTTTGTTTATATTTGTATATATTTTGTATATATTGGTTTTTGGTGCACCTTGTTTGTTTGTTTGTTTGTTTGTTGGTTTAATACACGTTGGTTTGGTTTATATATGGTTATTGTGTCGCGTCTTTACTTGTCCTGTCTTGATTGCGCAATACCGGAAGTGCAGTTTAAAAACCCGTATTTTGATTCTCGACCCCGTAGCAAAGTAACTAGTGGTTTAATTAAATCCAAGTGTTACAATGTTACATACTTTTATAAAGTTAAGCTTTACCTGAGTGTGATGGTTTGTTGCTGTTATCTTGCTCTATTTGCCCAATGCCATGTGAGAGAGACAAAGAGGAAAAAGGTCTAATTTAAATCCAACCACATAAACAACCACCCTAAAGTTGAGTGGTATTGTATATATACTTTAAGCTCAAATAAAAAAGTATTTGTTTTAAATATATGTCATGTACAGTATTGTGCAAAATTCTATTATTATTATTGTTATTATTATTATATTTCTGTACAGTCTGAAGTCTATTATTCTATTTATATCTGTTCATATTGTATTTTCATTTTTTTCCCTATTGTATTTGTATCTTTTTAAATATGCAGCCACTGGAAAAACAATTTCCTTTGGGATTAATAAAGACCTATTTTATCCTATATTATTATTATTATTATTATTATTATTATACATGTTTTTTAATGAATACACTATTAAGCATGAACAAAAAGAAATGGTTTGCAAACAATAGCTTTTAATCACAACATCAAATCTTACAAGAAAATATGTAAAGCAACAATAAGATTGTTTTTGCATTAGATTTAAATATAATTTAAGAACTTCAAGGATGAAATAACACGACAAAATAATGTTTGTACATTCCTATAGTTGAGCTTTACCTGACTTGTTGCTTTTGTCTTGCTCTACTGGGCCAACACCATGTGAGAGAGACAAAGAGTTAAATGCTATAACTCATATCCAACCACATAAAATATATACTATAAAATAAAATGTAAAAAAGTAATTTCGTTACATATAAAATGTGTACACAGCTTATTCTAATAAAAATTATTATTATGATTATTATTAAGGCCCAAGCACAATGACAGCATCATGACAACATCACTATGGCATCATTGCCATTTCCCTGATAATGCTGTTTTAATAGAATTCAAAAGGCATACAGCTTGTGTAGTGCAATTTTTTTTTATCTTATTTTAATTTAAATATACTTGTAAAGTGGAAATACTGTAAATTTATTTAGTTAAACTTTACCTGGATGTGATGGTGATGATTTGCTCTTGTCTTGCTCTATTGGCCCAACACCATGTAAGAAAGAAACAGAGAGGAAAAAGCTATAACTCATATCAAACCTCATATGTACTGTATATATACTATAAAAGCCAATAAAAAAGTATCTGTGTTAAATATACAAGTTATGTACAGTACTGGTAAAAAGTCTTAGGCATGTTGTGTTGATTATTATTAGTATTAGGGCCCAAGCACTATAGGTGTGCAGGACCCTCTTGTTTTCCTAAGGATTTTTTTTTCCCACCGGGCTTTTTGTGGATCCAGAGCTAAGCCTGTGCATTGAGGTAAGCTATATCCACTTGATATAACCACTAGATATAACGTATAACACTTCAGTCCCTTCACGTGCTTTGGCTTCTTCCCCCCACAGGGAATTAATGTTTCATGTCTCCAAAAGCAGCCTCTATGTCTGGTCCGTCAAGGCCCTCTGCCTTCCTTCCACCCAAATAGCAGAAAACCTAAACCCTTTCGCAGGTGGTGTGTCCACAGGATGGGGAAGGATGGGTATCCACACTTCCCCTACTGTCTGTGCCTGTCCAGGCCTTGTAGCAGACCCAGCCATCAGACAATCAATGATGGGCCCTCTGTCCAGGCCTGGCTCCAGACATGGACACCAGGTTTCCTCCGTTCAAGATAACCTTTCTTCTCCCTAATTTTTTATGCTGTCTAGCCTTCCTTAGTCTGGCCCCTTATCTGAGACCAGTTTGCCTTGAGAGGCACCACCAGGAGCAGATGGCTCCAGACAACACAGATCCATGGTTTATAAGGGAATGCAAACCTCCCCAACACAACAAGGAGAGAATTCCTAGAAAGTTATTTACATTATTATTATTATTATTATTATTATTATTATTATTATTATGTGTTAAATATACAAACATTAAAAGTTTTAGGAACCACATGTTTAAATTACACTTATTATTATTATACATCTTAATTTAATAAATACATTGGGTCTGGATCATATGTAAATATAATTTAGCGTATTAAGGGGTGATATGTATAATGGGTGAAAATAATGTTCATACTTTTATATACTTAAACTTTACCTGAGTCTGATGATTTCTTGCTGTTATCTTGCTCTATTGGCCCAATGACATGTGAGAGAGACAAAGAGGAAAATGGTCTAACTCAAATCCAACCACATAAACTACCACTCGAAAGTTGAGCGGTGTTAATTATCACCTGAACCGAGGCAAATTATTAGTTATTGTGTACGTCTGTTGAGTTAAGTTGTCTGTAGTTTTGTTACGTTTATGATGTTTATTTTGCTTTTGTTTTGTGGAGCTGTTTTTGTTAAGTTATATGTAATACTTAGTTTGTCTCTTGTTTTGTGTAAGTACTGTTCTGTGTGTTTCCAGTGTCTGTTTGCCTCTCGCATGTTTAGTCACTTGTATGTGTAGTCACTTGTATGTTTGGTTACTTGTATGTTTAGCCGCTAGTAGGTTTAGCTGCTAGGGATTTTTAGCAGCTAAGAGGTTTAGCCTCTTGTAGGTTTAGCCTCTTGTGTGTGTTTAGCCTCTTGTGTGTGTTTAGCCTCTTGTGTGTGTTTAGCCTCTTGTGTGTTGGTCCCCTTGTATGTTCAGTTACTAACCTTTTTAGATACTAACCCGCTTATTTACTAACCCAATCAGTCATTAGTCTCTCCTGTCCTAGTCAGTCTTGTCTCTGGTCTGTCTTGTCTCTGGTCTGTCTTGTCTCTGGTCTGTGTCGTCTCTGGTCTGTGTCGTCTCTGGTCTGTGTCGTCTCTGGTCTGTGTCGTCTCTGGTCTGTGTCGTCTCTGGTCTGTCTTGTCTCTGGTCGGTCTGGTCTCTAGTCTGTTTCGTCTCTAGTCTGTCTCGTCTTTAGTCTGTCTCGTCTTAGTCTAGTTTAGCTCTAAGTTTGTTTTGTTTAGCTTAAAGCCTGTGTTAAGCTCTAAGCCTGTGTTTCACCAAAGAACCTGTTCTTTGCTCTATGCCTGTGTTTCTCACTATATGCTTGTGTTTAGCTAAAGAGCCTGTGTTTAGCTCTATGTCTGTCCTTAGCTCTTTGCCTGTCTTTAGCTCTATGTCTGTATTTACCTCAAGAGCCTGTGTTTAGCTCTATGCCATGAGGGGCCAGGGGTAGCTCAGTGGTTAAGGCATTGGACTATGGTTCGGAAGATCCCAGGTTCAACCCCTGAGCAAGGCCCTTGAGCAAGGCCCTTAACCCTTAAAACATGACAGAATGCAAGACCATACCTAAGGCATAACAGAGGGGACCCCACGGGAGAATTTTTAAATATTTTTATTTAATTTTTTAAAGTTTTTTTTTTTGGGGGGGGGCCCTGTCTCGTCAGAGGGCCTCTGTGGAGGCCCTGTCTTATCAGAGGGCCTCAGTGCAGGCTCCGTCACGTCAGAGGGCCTCAGTGGAGGATCCATCACGTCGCAGAGCCTCAGTGGAGGCTCCGTCTCATCGGAGAGCCTCAGTGGGAGTCCCAGTATTCTCAGAGCCTCAGTGCAGGCCCCCGTTTCCACAGAGAGCTCCTCAGTGGAAGCCCCGGCTTGGAGGACGACCCAGTGCTGCATCGGTCGACCGGATTAAAGGACGACCCAGTGCTTACTCTGCTGCCCGGCCTACAAGAACGATCCAGTGTTGCCTCCGCCACCCAGCTGCAAGTGCAGGCTGCTGCTGCCTCCGTCGCCTGGCTTCGGCGGCAATCAAGTCTTGTATGGATATAGCCTCTAGTATGGATTAGCCTCTTGTGTGTTGGTCCCCTGGTATGTTTAATTACTTACCCGTTTAGGTCATCATCCATTTTGACAACCAGTTTAAGTATTAACCTGATTTACTACTAACACGATTAGTCATTAATCTTTCTCGTCCTAGTCTTGTCTCTGGTCTGTCTCGTCTCTGGTCTGTCTTGTCTTAGTTTAATTTAGCTCCAAGTTTGTTTTGTTCAGCTCTAAACCTGTGTTAGGCTCTAAGTCTGTGTTAAGCTCTAAGCCTGTGTTTCGCTAAAGAGCCTGTGTTTTGCCAAAGAGCCTGTGTTTTGCTTTATGCCTGTGTGTAGCTCTATGCCTGTCTGTAGCTAAAAATTTTAATCTTATTTTAATCTTGTAAAACCACAGTTGGATTTGTTCTGCATCAAATGTTTATAATTTATTGTGTTGAAGGATGATAGAAGGGAGGGAATAATGTACATGTATTTAGTTACGCTTTACCTGGGTGTGATGGTGATGATTTGCTCTTGTCTTGCTCTATTGGCCCAACACCATGTAAGAAAGAGACAGAGAGGAAAATGCTATAACTCATATCCAACCACATACAGTGACACTATAGAAATAAGATTTAAAAAAGTAATTGCGTTACATATGAAACGTGTAGACAGTTTATAATAACAATAATAATAATAATAATAATAAATTAATAATAATAATAATAATAATAATAATTAGGGCCAAGCACAATAACATCAGCACCATGACCACATTTTGATAGCATTGCTCTGATAATGCTGTTTTAATAGAATTTAAAGGGCATACAACTCGTCTAGTGCAAGATTTTTTATTTTATTTTAATCTTGTAAAACCGCAATTGGATTTGTTCTGCATCAAATTTAAATATACTTTAGTGTGTTGAGGGATGATATGAGGGTGGAAATAATGATAATTTATTTAGTTAAGCTTTACTTGAGTGTGATGATTTGCTGCTTTCATCTTGCTCTATTGGCCCAACACCATGTGAGAGAGACAGAGAGAAAAAGATCTAACTCAAGTCCAACCATATAAACTACCACTCGAAAGTTGAGCGGTATTGTATATATACTTTGAGATTAAAGAATAAAATATTTATGGTAAATATATTTTATGTACAGTATAGTAATATGTAAAATTTTTATTATTATTATTATTATTATTATTATTATTATTATTAATATTATTATTGTTATATATGTTTATTTAATAAATAAACTATTAAGCCTAAACAAAAAGAAATGGTTTGCAAACAATAGCATTTAATCAAAACATTGAATCTTAAAGAAAAATATGTAAAGCAACAATTAAATTGGTTTTGCATGAGATTTAAGTATAATTCAAGTACAGTATTTGAAGGATGGAATAACAGGACAAAATGTTTTTACATTCCTATAGTTGAGATTTACCTGAGTCTGATGGTGATGATTTGTTGCTGTTGTCTTGTCCTATTGGCCCAAAACCATGTAACAGAGAGACAAAGGGGAACAGGCTATAACTCATATCCAACCACAAATATACTATAGAATCAAATAAAATGTAAATGTGTAAAATACACAAACATCAAAAGTTTTGGAATCCTGTGTTTAAATTACTCTTCTTATTATTATACATGTTAATTTGATAAATACATTAATTTGGTCTGGATCATATTTAAATATAAATGTATTGAAGGATGATATGTATAATGGGTGGAAATAATGTTACATACTTTTATAAAGTTAAACTTTACCTGAGTGTGATGATTTGCTGCTGTTATCTTGCTCTATTGGCCCAACACCATGTGAGAGAGACAGAGAGAAAAAAGGTCTAACTCAAATCCAACCACATAAACAACCACTCTAAAGTTGAGTGGTATCATATATATACTTTAAGCTCAAAGAAAAAAGTAGTTGTTTTAAATATATGTCATGTACAGTATTGTGCAAAATTCTATTATTATTATTATTATTATTATTATTATTATTATTATATTTCTGTACAGTCTGAAGTCTATTATTCTATTTATATCTGTTCATATTGTATTTTCATTTTTTTCCCTATTGTATTTGTATCTTTTTAAATATGCAGCCACTAGAAAAACAATTTCCTTTGGGATTAATAAAGACCTCTTATCTTATCTTATCTTATTATTATTATTATTATTATTATTATTATACATGTTTTTTAATAAATACACTATTAAGCATGAACAAAAAGAAATAGTGTGCAAACAATAGCTTTCAATCAAAACATTAAATCTTACAAGAAAATATGTAAGGCAACAATAAGATTGTTTTTGCATTGGATTTAAATATAATTTAAGAAGTTCAAGGATGAAATAACAGGACAAATTATTGTTTATACATTCCTATAGTTGAGCTTTACCTGATTTGTTGCTTTTGTCTTGCTCTACTGGCCCAACATCATGTGAGAGAGACAAAGAGTTAAATGCTATAACTCATATCCAACCACATAAAGTATATACTATAAAATAAAATGTAAAAAAGTAATTTCGTTACATATAAAATGTGTACACAGTTTATTATAATAATAATTATTATTATGATTATTATTAAGGCCCAAGCACAATGACAGCATCATGACAACATCACTATGGCATCATTGCCATTTCCCTGATAATGCTGTTTTAATAGAATTCAAAAGGCATACAGGTTGTCTAGTGCAATTTTTTTTATCTTATTTTAATTTAAATATACTTGTAAAGTGGAAATACTGTAAATTTATTTAGTTAAACTTTACCTGGATGTGATGGTGATGATTTGCTCTTGTCTTGCTCTATTGGCCCAACACCATGTAAGAAAGAAACAGAGAGGAAAAAGCTATAACTCATATCAAACCTCATATGTACTGTATATATACTATAAAAGCCAATAAAAAAGTATCTGTGTTAAATATACAAGTTATGTACAGTACTGGTAAAAAGTCTTAGGCATGTTGTGTTGATTATTATTAGTATTAGGGCCCAAGCACTATAGGTGTGCAGGACCCTCTTGTTTTCCTAAGGATTTTTTTCCCCACCATTTCGGGCTTTTTGTGGATCCAGAGCTAAGCCTGTGCATTGAGGTAGCTCCACTAGATCTAACGTATAACACTTCAGTCCCTTCACGTGCTTTGGCTCCTTCCCCCCACAGGGAATTAATGTTTCATGTCTCCAAAAGCAGCCTCTATGTCTAGTCCGTCAAGGACCTAGACCCCAAGGTCCCTCTGCCCTCCTGCCACCCAAATAGCAGCAAACGTAAACCCTTTCGCAGGTGGTGTGTCCACAGGATGGGGAAGGATGGGTATCCACACTTCCCCTACTCTCTGTGCCTGTCCAGGCCCCGTAGCAGACCCAGCCATCAGACAATCAATGATGGGCCCTCTGTCCAGGCCTGGCTCCAGACATGGACACCAGGTTTCCTCCGTTCAAGATAACCTTTCTTCTCCCTAATTTTTTATGCTGTCTAGCCTTCCTTAGTCTGGCCCCTTATCTGAGACCAGTTTGCCTTGAGAGGCACCACCAGGAGCAGATGGCTCCAGACAACACAGATCCATGGTTTATAAGGGAATGCAAACCTCCCCAACATAACAAGGAGAGAATTCCTAGAAAGTTGTTATTATTATTATTATTATTATTATTATGTGTTAAATATACAAAATTAAAAGTTTTAGGAACCACGTGTTTAAATTACACTTCTTCTTATTATACATCTTAATTTAATAAATACATTGGGTCTGGATCATATTTAAATATAATTTAGCGTATTGAAGGATGATATGTAGATTGGGTAAAAATAATGTTCATACTTTTATATACTTAAACTTTACCTGAGTCTGATGATTTCTTGCTGTTATCTTGCTCTATTGGACCAACGCCATGTGAGAGAGACAGAGAGAAAAAAGGTCTAACTCAAATCCAACCACATAAACTACCACTCGAAAGTTGAGCGGTGAGAACCATCACCTGAACCGAGGCAAATTATTAGTTTTTGTATAAATAGTCTTTTATTCCGGCACTCTGGGTCTTGCATTTATTGTGTACGTCTGTTGAGTTAAGTTGTCTGTAGTTTTGTTACGTTTATGATGTTTATTTTGCTTTTGTTTTGTGGAGCTGTTTTTGTTAAGTTATATGTAATACTTAGTTTGTCTCTTGTTTTGTGTAAGTACTGTTCTGTGTGTTTCCAGTGTCTGTTTGCCTCTCGCATGTTTAGTCACTTGTATGTGTAGTCACTTGTATGTTTGGTTACTTGTATGTTTAGCCGCAAGTAGGTTTGGCCTCTATTAGGTTCAGCCTCTCGTAGGTTTAGCCTCTTGTGTGTGTTTAGCCTCTTGTGTGTGTTTAGACTCTTGTGTGTTGGTCCCCTTGTATGTTCAGTTACTAACCTGTTTAGATACTAACCCGCTTATTTATTAACCCAATCAGTCATTAGTCTCTCCTGTCCGAGTCAGTCTTGTCTCTGGTCTGTCTTGTCTCTGGACTGTGTTGTCTCTGGTCGGTCTGGTCTCTAGTCTGTTTCGTCTCTAGTCTGTCTCGTCTTTAGTCTGTCTCGTCTTAGTCTAGTTTAGCTCTAAGTTTGTTTTGTTTAGCTTTAAGCCTGTGTTAAGCTCTATGCCTGTGTTTCTCACTATATGCTTGTGTTTAGCTAAAGAGCCTGTGTTTAGCTCTATGTCTGTCCTTAGCTCTATGTCTGTATTTACCTCAAGAGCCTGTGTTTAGCTCTATGCCATGAGGGGCCAGGGGTAGCTCAGTGGTTAAGGCATTGGACTATGGTTCGGAAGATCCCAGGTTCAACCCCTGAGCAAGGCCCTTAACCCTTAAAACATGACAGAATGCAAGACCATACCTAAGGCATAACAGAGGGGACCCCACGGGAGAATTTTTAAATATTTTTATTTAATTTTTTAAAGTTTTTTTTTTTGGGGGGGGGGGCCCTGTCTCGTCAGAGGGCCTCTGTGGAGGCCCTGTCTTATCAGAGGGCCTCAGTGCAGGCTCCGTCACGTCAGAGGGCCTCAGTGGAGGATCCATCACGTCGCAGAGCCTCAGTGGAGGCTCCGTCTCATCGGAGAGCCTCAGTGGGAGTCCCAGTATTCTCAGAGCCTCAGTGCAGGCCCCCGTTTCCACAGAGAGCTCCTCAGTGGAAGCCCCGGCTTGGAGGACGACCCAGTGCTGCATCGGTCGACCGGATTAAAGGACGACCCAGTGCTTACTCTGCTGCCCGGCCTACAAGAACGATCCAGTGTTGCCTCCGCCACCCAGCTGCAAGTGCAGGCTGCTGCTGCCTCCGTCGCCTGGCTTCGGCGGCAATCAAGTCTTGTATGGATATAGCCTCTAGTATGGATTAGCCTTTTGTGTGTTGGTCCCCTGGTATGTTTAATTACTAACCCGTTTAGGTCATCATCCATTTTGACAACCAGTTTAGGTACTAACCCGATTAACTACTAACACAATCTGTCATTAATCTTTCTCGTCCCAGTCTGTCTTGTCTCTGGTCTGTCTCTACCTAGTATATTTTAGCTCCAAGTTTGTTTTGTTTAGCTCTAAGCCTGTATTAAGCTCTAAGCCTATGTTTAGCTCTATGCCTGTGTTTCGCTGAAGAGCCTGTGTTTTGCCAAAGAGCCTGTGTTTTGCTTTATGCCTGTGTGTAGCTCTATGCCTGTGTGTAGCTTTATGTCTGTGTTTAGCTTTATGCCTCTGTTTAGCTAAAAAATTTAATCTTATTTTAATCTTGTAAAACCACAGTTGGATTTGTTCTGCATCGAATGTTTATAATTTATTGTGTTAAAGGATGATAGAAGGGAGGGAATAATGTACATTTATTTAGTTACGCTTTACCTGGGTGTAATGGTGATGATTTGCTGTTGTCTTGCTCTATTGGCCCAACACCATGTAAGGAAGAGACAGAGAGGAAAATTCTATAACTCATATCCAACCACATACAGTGACACTATAAAAATGAGATTTAAAAAAGTAATTGCGTTACATATGAAACGTGTAGACAGTTTATAATAACAATAACAATAAAAATAATAATAATATTAAAAATAATAATAATAATAATAATAATTAGGGCCCAAGCACAATAACATTAGCACCATGACCACATTTTGATAGCATTGCTCTGATAATGCTGTTTTAATAGAATTTAAAGGGCATACAACTCGTCTAGTGCAAGATTTTTTATTTTATTTTAATCTTGTAAAACCGCAATTGGATTTGTTCTGCATCAAATTTAAATATACTTTAGTGTGTTGAGGGATGATATGAGGGTGGAAATAATGATAATTTATTTAGTTAAGCTTTACTTGAGTGTGATGATTTGCTGCTTTCATCTTGCTCTATTGGCCCAACACCATGTGAGAGAGACAGAGAGAAAAAGATCTAACTCAAGTCCAACCATATAAACTACCACTCGAAAGTTGAGCGGTATTGTATATATACTTTGAGATTAAAGAAAAAAATATTTATGGTAAATATATTTTATGTACAGTATAGTAATATGTAAAATTTTTATTATTATTATTATTATTATTATTATTATTATTATTATTATTATTGTTATATATGTTTATTTAATAAATAAACTATTAAGCCTAAACAAAAAGAAATGGTTTGCAAACAATAGCATTTAATCAAAACATTAAATCTTACAGAAAAATATGTAAAGCAACAATTAAATTGGTTTTGCATGAGATTTAAGTATAATTCAAGTACAGTATTTGAAGGATGGAATAACAGGACAAAATGTTTTTACATTCCTATAGTTGAGCTTTACCTGAGTCTGATGGTGGTGATTTGTTGCTTTTGTCCTGCTCTATTGGCCCAACACCATGTGAGAGAGACAGAGAGGAAAATGCTATAACTCATATACAAGCACATGCATTATATAATATAAAATGAGATTTTTGGGGATCCAGAGCTGAGGCTGTGCATAGAGGTAACCCCCACTAGATCTAACGTATAACACTGCAGCCTCTTTTATCTGGGCCTGGTCTGTATAACCCTTCACATGCTCTGGCTCCTTCCCCCCACAGGGAATTGATGTTTTATGTCCCCAAAGCCAACCTCTTCTGTCTGGGTCTGGTCCGACAAGGCCCTTGGCCTTCACTGCCACCCAAATAGCAGCACACCTGAACCCTTTCGCAGGTGGTGGGTCCACGGCATGAGGAAGAATGGGTATTCATGCTTCTCTTACTGTCTGTGCCTGTCCAGGCCCGTGTAGCAGACCCAGCCATCTGGTGATCAATGATGGGCTCACTGTCCAGGCCTGGCTCCAGACATGGACCCCAGGTTCCGGTCAAGGTCAACTTACCTACTAATTTATCATGGTGTCTAATTCGAGCCATTTTTTGTTTGGCCCCTCATCTGAGACCAATTTGCCTTGAGAGGCACTACCAGGAGCAGATGGCTCCAGACAACACAGATCCATGTTCATGGTTTATAAGGAAATGCAAACCTCTCCACCACAACAAGAGGATAAGTTTTAGAAAGTTATTATTATTATTATTATTTAGCATGATTTTGCACAAAAAAAAATAACATGGCTACCTGTTACATGTACTTAAATGCAATATGTGTTTTGTACATAATAATTATATGTTTCCAAGATAAATAAGGATAAATAATGTTGTATTTGCATGAAATTCAACAACTTAACATGTATTAGATTCAATCATGTTGAGATAAACCAAAGAGATCCTGTCATTATGAAAACCGGAAATATCGCGAGAAGATATCGCAAAAAGAGAACACAGTGTGTTGAGAAGACAAACGTTTGGCAGGCATGTGGAATCACACTTAAAATACCGATGGTTATATGTGCGTGCTTAATCTGCGGTTCGGTTCTGGTTTCGGTCTGTTCTCAAAAGTTGTAAAGTGAGAGGAACAAAGTATAAATATTGTTTATTTGCTAAAATAAGTATCATTAATTTTTACTTGAATATCTATCTCTCTATTTTTTCACAGGAGTTTGTGACTGAAAAGTGTCCTGTCTGCATCTGACTTCAGGAGTTTCCTAACCAACTGTATCTAACCGTCATATTTAAAAGTCATAACGTACAGTTATAAAATACATAACGTTTCTGTTGGTGATTATTAATTTTTCTATGATTAATACTTATTTGTGGTGTTTTATGTTTTGTACATCTTTTCAAATTGAGACCCCATTTGTAAGTTGCTGTTGGTGTAAAATAAAAATCTGTTTCATCTTGTCTTATGCTTCCTTCCTCCACAGAATTCTTTTGATCAGGGCTTGAAATTTAAATTTACTTGAGTTGGATCAACTTAATTTACAACTGGAAAATTTGTTGTACCAACGCTATTCATTTATGTTAACAGTATTAAATTATGTTGGACGCAGCTGTAGTAAATAAGTTAAATGGACCTAATAAAATTAGGTCTCTCAAATTTGACTGAACCTAAGAACATTAAGTTGGGCCAACAAAATTGCTTAATGCTGAAAGAAATCCATTAAATCAAGTGGAAATTCTTTCCATAATTTAATTATGTTCATTCAATGAGTTATTTTTTGAGGGTGTATTTTTCTATTTTTTACTTATTTAGTCGATTAATTAAGTAAGTAAGTAAGTAATAATAATTATTAATAATTAATAATGTTCAGTTATTTATATAGTAGAGCAGGGGTCGGCAATTAAGTTTGGCCTCGGGCCAAATTTTTTCCAAGCCATTACATGGCGGGCCACAACCAAAACAATGGCTAATTTATTGAATTAATAGGGGAGGATGAAAATGGTAGGCGCTCGTGAAATGACAGAACGGACGTACTGAGACATTCAAGCTGGCTGATGTAGGTTAAATTTGCTGACTGGGCATTGGGGGCGCTATTAATTATCTGCACGTCTGTTAAAAACAACAACAACAACCACCCACACACACACACACACACACACACACATTTCCACGTGTTGCTGTTAGCTGCAAAAAAAAATGGCACCATCAAAAAATCTAAAGAGAAAAGTTAGCACTGATAACAGGATCTTTCATGATGAATGGACCGAGAACTTTGCATTCATCCTGCCCAGTTTTATTAATGCAAAGCCCACCTGCCTGATCTGTACCGAAGTTGTCTCGGTATGCAAAGAATACAATATTAGACGGCACCACGAAACGAAGCATGCTAACTTCAAGGTTGCGTTCCCTCAGAAGACAGAGGCACGAAAGCGCAAGATCAAAGCCCTGAAAGGTGCTTATGCACACAGCAACAGGATCTTGGTGCGAGGTCTCACATCCCAACAGAAGGTACGTCATTTGTTTTTGCATGTTGAGAATTCGCTCTGCACCTCGCTGATGCGCTTATTCACCCTCGTATCCAGATATAACAAATAAGAATTTAGATCGATTGAAATATTTCTGTTCTGAAAAATGAGGTTTCCAAATAAAGAGCTTTTTTTGAGACTGTCAGTCCGATTTTTAAAAAATATAATTTATTTATTTTCATTCTCTAGTTCAAACAATCTCACGGGCCAGATGTTTTTGCTTGCGGGCCACATGTGGCCCGGGGGCCGCTAATTGCCGACCTATGTAGTAGAGGTTTATCTGAGTGTCACCCAAATCAAATATATTGTACATCACGCCACAATATAATATAATATCTAAGAGGAATTTGTGAATTCAAGTAGAAGTAACATTTAAATTATCATTGTTCCATTGACAGAGAGGAAAATGTTATAACTCATATCCAACCACATACAGTATATACTATGAAATGAAATGTAAAAAAGTAATTTCGTAACATATAAAACTGGTACACAGTTTATTATAATAATTATTGCTATTATTATTAGGGCCCAAGCACGATAACATCAGCACCATGACAACATTATTAGGGCATCATTGCCATTTCTCTGATAATGCTGTTTTAATAGAATTCACAAGGCATACAGGTTGTCCAGTGCAAAGATTTTAATCTTATTTTTTTCTTGTAAAACCACAATTGGAATTGTTCTGCATAAAATGTAAATACTTCATTGTGTTGAAGGATGATGGAAGGGTGGAAATAATGTAAATTTATTTAGTTAAGCTTTACCTGGGTGTGATGGTGATGACTTACTGTTGTCTTGCTCTATTGGCCCAAAGAAAGTGACAGAAAGGGAAAAGCTATAACTTATGTCAAACCTCATATTAACTGTATAAATACTATAAAGGCCAATACAAAAGTATCTGTGCTAAACATACAAGTCATGTACAGTACTGTTAAAAAGTATTAGACATGTTGTGTTAATTATTATTATTAGGGCCCAAGCACTATAGGGTGTGTTTTCCTAAGGATTTTTCCCCCCACGATTTTGGGCTTGTTGGGGATCCAGAGCTGAGGCTGTGCAAAGCGGTAACCCCCACAAGATCTAATGTATCACACTACACTCCCTCAATTATTACTATTATTATGCATTATAATTTTTCTATTATGTATGTATTTAGTCGAATAATTAATTAATTAAGTAAGTAATTATATTATTGTTATACAATTAATAATGTTTAGTTATTTATATTGTAGAGGGTTATCTGAGTATCACCCAAATCAAATATATACTATACTGTATTATCAAAGAGGAAGTTGTGAATTCAGTTACATTTAAATTATCATTGTTTTTAAATCTTTAATATGCAACTTAGGTAGGATTCTATAAAACCGCAATTCACATATTTAAATATAACTTAGTGTGTTTTAAGATATTTTAATGACTGGAAATAAAGTTCATACATTTACATAGTTAAGCTTTACCTGAGTCTGATGGTGATGATTTGTTGCTGTTGTCTTGTCCTATTGGCCCAAAACCATGTAACAGAGAGACAAAAGGGAACAGGCTATAAATCATATCCAACCACAAATATACTATAGAATCGAATAAAAATGTAAATGTGTTAAATATACAAACCTCAAAGGATTTGGAATCCTGTGTTTAAATTACTCTTATTATTATTATACATGTTAATTTGATGAATACATTGATTTGGTCTGGATCATATTTAAATCTAAATGTATTGAAGGATGATATGTATAATAGGTGGAAATAATGTTACATACTTTTATAAAGTTAAGCTTTACCTGAGTGTGATGGTTTGTTGCTGTTATCTTGCTCTATTTCCCAATGCCATGTGAGAGAGACAGAGAGGAAAAAGGTCTAATTCAAATCCAACCACATAAACAACCACCCTAAAGTTGAGTGGTATTGTACATATACTTTGAGCTCAAAGAAAAAAAGTAGTTGTTTTAAATATAGGTCATGTTCAGTATTGTGCAAAATTCTATTCTTATTTTTATTATTATTATTATTATTATTATTATTATTATTATTATTATTATACATGTTTATTTAATGAATACACTGTTAAGAATAAAAAAAAGGAAATGGTTTGCAAATAATAGCTTTTAATCAAACCATTCTTACAATAAAATATGTAAAACAACAATTAGATTGGTTTTGCATCAGATATAGATATAATTCAAAAAGTGGTATAGTATATACTATAAAACACATCACACTCTCTTGGCTTAAGCCCTACAGTGGGGAACTGGGTTCTAGACTTCCTGACCAACAGGTCTCAAACTGTCAGGATCCATGATACCATCTCCTCCTCTATCACCCTTAACATGGGCTCGTCTCATGGTTGCGTGCTGAGCCTCTTCCTGATCACTCTACTGACGTATGACTGCATAAAGAGACACTCCAGCTGCCATATATTTAAATTCACAGATGACAAAGCAGTAGTGGAAACGCATCACTGATAACGATGAATCCTATTACAGAGAGGAGGTGGAAAAACCGGTACAGTGGTAAAGAAAAATACGTCTGCATCAATGTAAAAAAGACCAAAGAGATGGTTGTGGACTTCACAAAGGACAAGCAAACTCCTCTCCCTCTACACATTGATGGAGTGGATTGTGGAAGTGGTCCCCAGCTTTAAGTATCTGGGCGTTCACATATCTAAGGACTTAACTTCGAGCGTCAACACCTCAGGCCTTATTTAAAAGGCAGACCAGCGCCTCTACTTCCTCGCTGTCACGCTCTCAGCGCTCCGCGCTGATCAAAGACTCCGTCATTCATTTAACATTTTTTTTCCCACTGTGTAAGGCTCTCATCACGTGGTCAAGCTTTCCCACGCTGTCATCACCCCTCCCGGATCGCCCTGCCGGCACACCGGTTTCTCATATGGCACTGATTTCATCCAGCTTATAAGGAAGCACAGCACGCTGTCTCGCCGCTGGATTATTGTGTGTTGTTTCACCGCAGTTTTCTCGCTTTTAATTATGTTAGTTTCATGTTGCCAACCTCGCCTGTTTTTTCGATCTCGCCTCTCGTCTCACGATTCGGATTTGTTACTACTCTTGGATTTAACGGCTTCGAACTTTCGCTTTTGTTTTCCTATGGCCCAGCTTCACGACTCGGCACTTACATTACGCTGATGGCTCAGACCAACGCTCACGCTTACTCGACTACAGCTTATCCTCACGTCTCTGCTTTGATGCTACACTGGCGGATTTCATGGCTTAGACCCACGCTCACGCTCTCTCTACTATGGCACATCTTCACGCCTCTGCATTTACTCCACACATATGGATTTTACGGCTCCGAGCTTGCGCACTTGCTGACACAGTCACGCCTGTACGGGCACGACCAAAGCCACTCGCGTGCTGCTTCTGCACCTGCTTCTGGATCCATCCACCAAGCCCAAGAGTCTCTTCTTCCTGACAGAATAATCCAGCCATCATGGATCCAGCAGGACAGAATGAGACAAGCAGTGGAGAATCAAGACGCGCTCCTTGGAAAACACCAGGAGGAGCTCTCCACCACCAGGCAGACACTAGCTGATGTCATGGCCAGCATGCAGCACCTCCAGATACCTACAGCTCGAGGCATCACTTTTTGGGAGAAATGAGGAGGGTCTTTGACCTCTCTCACGTCGGCAGGGAGGATGCGTATGACTACGCCATTGAGTTTCGGACACTAGCTGCCTCGAGTGGATGGAACAACAGAGCCCTAGCAGACATTTACCTGGAAGGGTTGTCAAAGGCACTCAAGGACGAGCTAGTTGCCCCCGCGAACTTCCCTCTGACCTCCACGAACTTATGGATCTCGCGGGGAGAGGGGACTCACGTCTTCGTTTTAGACGCCCTACCGCTAGGAAATCACCTCCTCCCAGAGCACCTCGCCCATTGTCCCTACGCCCCTGTATCAATTATAGGGGTCTCAACGAGATCACTGTAAAGAATCATTACCCACTTCCACTTATGACCACTGGCTTTGAACTTCTCCAGGGGGCGTCTTTACCAAGTTAGATCTATGGAACGCTTATCACTTGGTCCATATCAGGGAGGGGGACGATCCCTCGTTAACGACATCCTGCGCGACTTCCTGAACTCCTTCGTGTTTGTCCACTTAGACGACATCTTAATTTACTCCCAAGGCCTGGAGGAACACCGGCGTCATGTTCTTTCATTTAAAAAACCTGACCTTGACCCCTGTCAGCTTTCCAATTACAGGCTGATATCAAACCTCCCCTTTATATCTAAAATTCTGGAAAAGGTAGAATCACAGCAGCTATGTTCATATCTACATAGAAATAGCATAAACAAACTGTATCAGTCAGGATTTAGGCCTCATCACAGCACAGAGACAGCACTTGTTAAAGCAGTAAATGACCTCCTAGTGGCCTCTGATCAGGGTTGTGTCACTATACTTGTGTTACTCGACCACAGTGCAGCTTTTGACACTATTGATCATAGTATTCTCCTTCACAGATTAGAAAATGTAGTAGGAATTAAGGGAACGGCCCTCTTATGGCTTAGATCCTATTTGACCGATCGTTATCAGTTTCTTAATTTAGATGGTGACCATTCCTCATGTTCTCTAGTTAAGTTTGGTGTTCTCCTCTCTCTCTCCCTCTCTTCCTTTTCCTCTACCTATCTCTGTCGAGCTATACATGTCGCTTCTAAGCTGCCATTGATCCAGACCTCCTCTGTCCTCTGTTCCTGTCTTACTCGTCCTGGTTGGAGATCTCATCAAATGGATGCCCCGTGTGGTCTGCCTGGGATGCATATGGTGACTGGGGATGGCTCCACTTTTCCATGAAAGTGGTGCTGTCCTCGACTGATGCAGACAGTTGTTCTCTGAGGACCTGTGACTTTAGTCGCTCAATAGTTCAGGACTGGAATTTCTTGCAGTCTACCTGAGCCCCCAGGAACAAACTGGACTTTAATCTTACACATCTCTTCTTATACTAAACTTCCAGTCTCGCATATTATTATGCACATTAATCCCTGCGATCTGTTTTAACTCAAATGAGGGTGGGTTCCCTGTTGAGTCTGGTTCCTCTCAAGGTTTCCTTCTATTACCATCTCAGGGAGTTTTTCCTTGCCACTGTTGCCCTCGGCTTGCTCATCAGGGAAAATCATATCATTTAGATTCATACACATTCACATTTCATACAAACTTAATTCTTTTATTTGTGTAAAGCTGCTTTGTGACGATGTAAATCGTTAAAAGCGCTATACAAATGAAATTTAATTGAATTGAATATAAACTTAATTTTTTTGATTGTGTAAAGCTGCTTTGTGAAAATGTAAATTGTGATAGAAGTGCGAGTTCCACACACACTCCACCACCTTCTTGGGTTTTGTTATTTCCCCTTCCAGGTGTCAGGATGAACTAACATAGGCGACCAGATGACTTAGCTTTAGCGATTAGCCCAATGTCCTTTCGGCTAGGGATGCGTGGATGGTGAACCCAAACGCGGAAGAAAGCGAGTAGGTAGGATAACCACGCGTTTTAGTCCAAGGACTCTCACAAAAGGGGAGCAAGGGAAAAACACAAATTTAACCCGCGTCCTATAAACACACACTCAAGATCAGAAAGCGAAACCCAAATAAAGTGAGTACTCACGAATCGATGATGGACAACCAGAACCGACATGGGCTGAACTCAATGACTGAGCGCTGAATCGTGGTTTGTTTACTCCTCTTATACTTGCTGATTCGCGACCGCTTTACTTGCGGGTCCTAGTGCCGGTCGCCGATTGAGTGTGCATGACACCAGGATTGAGATATAACCAGCCAAGGTCCAGGCAGTCTCCAAGTGTCCCACTCCGACCTCACGACGAGACCTACAACGGTTCCTGGGCTTCGCCAATTTTAACCGCTGCTTCATCCTCATTATCCCCAAAGATCCGCCCAGGATAATAAAATGCACCCTTGCGCATACTACTCCTGTCGCCTGTCCCCAGCCGAAAGGAATTACGACGTGGGAGACAGAGAACTCTTGGCCATCAAGCTGGCTCTGAAGTAATGGAGACATTGGCTAGAGGGAACTGAGCTCCCATTTTTGGTGTGGACAGACCATAGGAATCTCGAGTATTTTCGTTCCGCCAAGAGACTTAACACACGTCAAGCTCGATGGTCGTTGTTTTTTTCACATTTTAACTTTGTTCTATCCAATCGGCCAGGCTCAAAGAACGTTAAGCCAAATGCCCTATCGCTCTAGTTTCCCTCTTCTAAGGACCCCACTTCATGCGCCACCATTTTACCTCCCTCCTGTCTCATCGCAGCCTTGAGATTTGACATCGAGACCAAGGTCCAGCAGGCCCTGACCCAAGAGCCCGGTCCAAGCAATGTTCCCCCAAATTGCCTCTTCATACCCGTCCGTCTATGTTCTTATGTGTTGGATTGGGCCCATGGTTCCTGTTTGTCTTGCCACACAGGGGGCTGCCTGGACCCGCTTCATTACCCAACAGCGATTTTGTTGGCCCACACTAAAAAGGGACGTCTCCAGGTTCGTGGCAGCCTGCGACATCTGTGCCCGAGCTCAAGTTCACAGCTGCTAAAGACCAGCTGCCGGCCTTCTCAGACTCCTACCGATCCCCCGCCGTCCTGGGTCCCATATCTCCATCGACTTTGTCACTGGCCTGCCCCTGTCCGATGGCAACACCTGCATCATGACTACAGTCGACCGCTTTTCGAAGTCAGTGCACCTCATCCCACTCCCTAAGCTGCCCTTCGCCAAGGAGACTGCGGAGCAGTTAGTCCTCCACGTATTTCGCCTCCATGGTCTTCCAACAGACGTTGTCTCGGATCGAGGCCCTCAGTTCACCTCTCGCTTTTGGGGCGCGTTCTGCAGACTCATCGGTGCGACTCCCAGTCTATCGTCTGGGTTTCATCCTAAGTCCAACGGACAAACCGACCAGATAAACCAAGAGCTAGAGGTTTCCCTCCGCTGTATGACTACTCAGGACTCGACCAGCTAAAGCAGATTCCTCCCTTGGTTAGAGTATGCCCACAACTTTCTGTCCTCCTCGTCGACAGGCAAGCTAAAACGAGCTGGGCTTGGGACCCTAGTTTTAAAATGTTTCTATCGAGGTGCGGTAGAAAGCATCATCAGCTCCTACATCACTGTGTGACCCGGATGAGAAAAAGCGGAAGACAGGTTTTTTTTGTGCACAAGGAAAAAAATACAAAGGAAAAAAGTTCGCGAAGAAAAAAACGAGAGAGAAAAAAACCCGGAGAACATTTTGTACCGGAAGCAGGATGTAGCACGTGGTTGTCGCAAACATTTTTGTGTGCAGCAGCTTGGGAAAAAGGGGTCAGAGAGGTTTTTCTGATGTATATGTGACACATACGACTGCACAGCCACTAGCAGCTCCAACATCGTTGTGAAGTTTGCAGACAACACAACAGTGGTGGGTCTTATCACCAACGGTGATGAGACGGCATACAGGGAGGAGGTCAGTGCCCTGACACATTGGTGCCAGGAGAATCATTTCTCCCTCAATGTCGGAAAGACCAAAGAGTTGATAGTGGAATTCCGGAGGTGTAGAGGTGCACATTCCCCCATCATCAATGGCGCTGCTGTGGAGAGAGTGAGCAGCCTCCGCTTCCTGGGTGTCCACATAGCAGAAGATCTCACATGGTCAGTTCATACTGACAAAACAGTAAAGAAGGCGCAGCAGCGACTCTTTTTTCTTAGGAGACTAAAGAGATTTGGCATGAGCCCCCGCATACTTAGGTCCTTCTACTGTTGTGCCATTGAGAGCATCCTTACTGGATCCATCACGACCTGGTACGGCAACGGCACCGCCTACAACCGCAAAGCTCTGCAGTGAGTGGTGCGGTGTTCCGAAAGGATAATTGGAGGTGAGCTTCCCTCCCTCCAGGACATCTACAGGCAGCGGTGCCCCTAGGAAAGCGAGGAGGATCATCATAGACTCCAGTCACCCCAGTAACCACCTATTTAAACTGCTCCCGTCAGGCAGGAGGTATGGAAGCATTCCGATCCCGAACCAGCAGGCTGAAGGACAGCTTCGATCATCAGGCCATCAGACTGCTGAACACTGACCATTAGGTCTCCATAGACACTACACTGCCACTTTCACACTGTCACTTTATAGTCACTAAGCCACTTTATGCACTCCATACTGCACATAATTGGCTTTTTGCAAAACATTCATTCGGACATTCCTTATACATTTATACACAAGTAGACACACTCCCACAATCGTGTGTGTATGGGTGTATACATGTATGCATATGTGTGTATGTGCATATGTAAATATATGTATATAAATGTATATATATGTATGTATATATATAAAGACGTGTATATGTGTGTATATTCTGTATGTGTATAAATGTATACTTGTACTCACCTTTTTTTTCTTTATTATTATTATTATTATTATAATTATTATAATTATTATTTTAATAATACTTGCACAATATTCATACTACTGTATTATCCATATGTATATTTATTCTTATAATTGTACACCACTAATGCTTGTGTAGCTTGCACATAAGAATTTCACTCACATGTACGGTACTAGTGTACGAGTAACGTGATGTGACAATAAAAGTGACTTGACTTGACTTGACACTCGCGGGGGGGAAGGTGGCGCGAGGGAGATAAGGAAATTTGGAGGAGGCGAGCAGCCATGTAAGCTCGCCCGAGTTCGCTGTGGAAAGGTTTCAGCATGGAAAGGCTCCACGTGAGAGACTTGGTTACTGTGTGTAACAAGGGTTTTTTTCCCTGTCGGTTTGTGTTCGCGTTTGTTTTTAAAACTAACGGGAAGAATATAACCGTGTTTATTTTGCTGAGTTAAGATTGTCAGTCGTATTGTTCGCTTTAAGTCCAAATGGATAACCTCCTGTTTATTTTGGTTGCCTAAGTGGGGTGGCATCCGAGTGGTGTGTGCAGACTGGAGTGTGTGTCACATGCGTGATATTCGTGGGCATCAGAAGATGAAAGAAGATCTCTAAAGATTTGCGACCTGTTCGAGAAGGGAGGCGGCAACGAAATTTGGTGATTATGTTTTTTCATTGCAGTGTGCTTCCAGGATCAGTGTTTATTATTTCAACAGTGGCTACGTGGGTACAAGTTTTCTTCACCAAAAGAGCTCCATCTAGCGCGCCAACGAGGTACTGAAAATACCAGCTGGGTGATTTAAAATGTGAAATCTGGGCTAAACCTGAGTATTACAGTGTCATTAAGGGTTTTTTTTTTGTTATTTTCCTTTTAGAGTTATGTTTATTTTGTTATTATGGTTGATGGTGACCATCTGAATTGAACTGTGTGTTTACTTATGTGACAATTATAATAGAAAGAACAAAACAAAAGAAAGATACCACAAAGGAGTTCCTGAGGACAATTAATCAGTAGTTAAAATTTGGTGTGGTCTCCTGCTATACTCCTTAAACACATGTATGGTTAAATTTAATGGGTAAATACAGTTTGTACATAAATGTCCAGATAGGAAACATTAATCTGATACCGACAAGTGGAAATCTAAGACCTTAATTAAAAAACTGTGATCACTGTGAATTAAGAGAAGTGTGCTTTCTCCCAGGTTAGTGGAAAATTTTCCCTTGGACAGAATCTTTCTTTTTGAGCCGTGCATGATACTACCTGGCGGGAGGGCTACATTTTGTGGGGGCTCGTCCGGGATTGTTCAGATTATTTAGGTTGTGTTGTCAGAAATCGTGTATTTGAGATTTGTGGGGAAAAAAAAGTATATATATTAAAAAAAAAATTGTAAAAAGAAAAAAAAAATTTTTTGGGGACGCTAATAGTGTGCATACTATGTTTGTTTTATAATTGTATTAAAAAGAAAAATCTTTAATGGTAAAAGGGTCACCACTGGTTTTAGCACCTATTATCAGTAAGATAAGTGAACACAATGGAGGTTCGAGAAATTATTGCATAAAGCAGAGAAAAATATGTTGAGCTGGACAGAGTTTTTGTTTTAAGCAATGTACCTGCAGATTAAGAAGACAGAGTCATCTATAGTGTGCTGGATGCTGTTCTGGGAATTAGGAAATGCAAAGTGCTCGATCATCGCTCTGATAAGAGTAAGCGACGGCAGTTTGTCTTGCTTGAAACCCATGATAGCATTGCAAAGATGTCTATCCCAGCAGAGCTTGGAGGACCCAAAGTGGGCTGCTGGTACACTCAGGTTGTTTACATTGCAACTGAAATGCCCAAGCAGGACAAGAAAGACGAGTTCCAGTCCAAGCTAATCTCTTTTCTACAAAAAGAGGGAAAATTACTTGCTGACTGTCAAAATATGGTTCCCTCTGCACCTGATCTCAACACTAAACTTGTAGATGCTATAAATTCTCTGGTTAAAACCTGTAATGTGGCGGCATCTGAGGAGAGGGTCGGATATAGAAAACTGCGCCCTTTCTCAGGATTTATTCCAACCCCTCCTGGGGAAGATAAATATGAGGTTTGGGTAGAGCAGACTACCCATATTCTGGAAGAATGGCAGTGTGCTAATAATGTGAAGAAGCAGAGGTTAGTTGAGTGTCTCCTGCAGCAGACATAGTGAAGTTTGAGAAGACTAGAATTCCATCTGCTAATTTCAGCGGTTGTCTTAGCGCTCTAGAGTCAGCCTTTGGTACCACAGAGGATGCTGCAGACTTAATGTAAAAGTTTCGTAGCACTTACCAGAGTAAGGGAGAAAAGCTCTCAGCCTATTTACTGAGGTTGGACAGAATGCTGCATAGTATGCTGAGCAAGAAAGGCATCGAGTATGCTACCATAAATCATCTTCACATGCAACCAATAGTCAAAGGTGCCCTTGCTAGTGACCTAGTAGCTATGCGCTTGAGAATGACCCATAAGCTGTGTACCCCTCCTTCCTTTAATCAGTTAATGAAGGAGGTAAGAGAAGAAGAATCTCTGTTGGCAGACAGAAATTCCGCACGGTCTAAGGTAGCAGTCTCTGTGGTGTCTCCTTCCTGAAATGAGTCATCTGCTGACACTCATATCGGCGATTCAGAAATAGAAAAGCTGAAGAAGGAGATAAGAGGGCTTAAGAATAAGGTGTCTCGGTTGACCGTTGCAACAAGAGAACCTGTAAGTTATGATCGCCCTAGCCTGTGCAGTTTAGCCATGACTACAGAGACTAAAACGGCAACTAGACCCATGAGCAAAGCTAACATTTTCTGTTACCCAAGCGGAGAAGATGGGCATTTGAAGCATGAATGTACAAAGGAGGTAAATCTCAGGAGAGTTAACCAGCGACTCATCAAAATGAGACAGCCAGCGGGAAACTTCCCCAGGGCTCAGTAGAGGAGCGGCCTGAAGCTCCGGGAAGAAAACGTTCCACAAAGTGTAGTAGAGTCAAAACTGAGCCAGCAGTCTTTCCAAGCGGGTTAGTGGTGCCCAGCTCTGTTCTTCCTATTTTGGTGGAAGGAATCTATGCTAAAGCTTTGCTGGATAGTGGATCGCAAGTTACTCTGCTATACAAATCTTTTTATGAGAAACATCTAAAGCATCTGCCATTGACACCAATAGAGAATTTGGAGATATGGGGATTGAGCAAGCAGCAGTACCCATATGATGGCTGTTTGTCTCTAAAGCTTGAGTTTCCCGGATCTGTGGCAGGAGTGACTGAATCCATAGATGCACTTGTGCTAGTCTGTCCTGATCCTCCGACATTTTGGTGAGAACAAATACTTCTGTGGTGAAGAGGCTGGTAGAAGTGTGCCGAGAAAGGAATGAAAATAACTTTCTTTACACCTTGACTGTTCATCCTGAGATTAGACATGCTTATAAACAGATTGTTGCTGTTATCACGTGTGACGTAGCTGACCGGCGAGGGACAGTTTGGTATCTTCGCACTAAGCCAATAAAATTGTCTCCAGGAGAGAGGGTTAGGGTTCAGGGGAACCTCAAATACCCTGCTGCTCTGTTTGATAAGATGCTGCTGGTGGATAAGCCAGAAAAATCTGGTTTTCCTGAGGAACTGCTGTTAGCGCCAGAAGTGCAGTTTACTGCGTGTGTACACTCAAAAAGGGATGGGGGTTACCACCTGAAATATTTCCTCTCGTTCCGTGATTATTAAAAGAGGAATGCCCATTGCTCACGTGTTTCCAGTTGAAGTCATGCCTACAGTCTCTAAACCAATGGAGAATAGTGGCCAGGGTCAACTGAGCAAAGATTCGTTTAACTTTGGCGATTTCCCAGTGACAGAAGACTGGAAGCAGAGGCTGACTAAGAAAATGTTGGAGAGAGCAAATGTCTTTTCTTACCATGAATTTGATGTGGGATGTTCGAGAAGTACCCAGCATCACATCGGACTGACAGAGGATAAGCCTTTTCGGGAGAGGTCAAGGCGGCTTGCACCCGCTGACCTGGAGGATATCAGGCAACATCTGGAGAAGTTAAAAGAGGCAGAGATTATTACTGACTCCAGGAGTTCCTACAATCCTCCAATTGTCGTCATACGTAAAAAAATGGTCAGGTCAGGATGTGTGTGGATTATTGAACGTTAAATCGACGTACCATCCCAGATCAGTATACTGTCCCGCGCATAGAAGATGCATTGGCTTGTCTGAAAGGGAGCCAGTGGTTCAGTGTATTAGATCTCAGGAGTGGGTACTATCAGATTCCTCTGAGTGAAGCCGACCAGGAAAAGACAGCGCTCATCTGCCCGGTGGGCTTTTATCAGTTCCAAAGGATGCCTCAAGGAATGACCTGATTGTGTTCGGGAAAACATTGGAGGAACATGAAGAAAGACTGATTAAAGTGTTGGACCGGTTACAGTGTGAGGGATTGAAACTTTCCCAAGTGTACCTTCTGTCAGAACTCCGTCAGCTATGTCGGACACATTATGTCTCAAGAAGGTGTAGCAACCGATCCCTTAAAGATTGAGGCTGTAAATTCTTAGCCCAGACCGCTGAATGTATCAGAGCTTCGTTCTTTCTTGGGTTTCTGTGGCTACAACAGAAGATTTGTGAAAAACTATTCAAAGGTGCCCCACCCAATCAATCAGTTGTTGCAAGGGTGTTTGCCTGCATCAAGCTTGAGAAAGATTAAAGCTGGAGACACCAACCGAGTAGTGTACAAAGCATTTGATCCCTTTGATTGCAGATGGACTGACGCTTGTGAAGCTGCTTTTAATGAATTGAAAATGAGACTTACTCAGGCTCCTGTGTTGAGTTTTGCCAATCCGCAGCTGCTGTACGTCCTACATGTTGATGCCTGCTGTGAAGGGCTAGGGGGCGTGCTGTATCAGGACCAAGGGCAAGGGATAAAGTCGGTGGCTTTTGTCAGCAGAAGTCTTACGCCTTCTGAGAAGAACTACCCAGTTCATAAACAAGAATTCTTGACATTAAAGTGGGCGGTCGTTGACAAGCTACATGACTACCTGTATGGTGCTAAATTTGAGGTACAGACAAATAATCTCTTAATTTACATTCTGACTACAGCCAAACTGGATGCTGTAGGACATAGGTGGCTGGCAGCACTCTCAGCATATGACTTCAGTCTCAAGTACCAGCCAGGTAGGAATAATGTCAATGCTGACGCTTTGTCTCGATGTCCCCATAGGAGAGTGAAAGACCCGGAGTGGACGAATATCCCATCCACTGGGGTGAGATCCTTATGTAAATTGCTAGGGCAAGACCTATTTAATTGCATTGCCCATGCAAACCGGATTGTCACATCATTAGGAGGCTCCCCTTAGTCAGTCCCCAGAGCGTACAGTAATGTAGCTATGCTAGATGTCGTCAATATTCCAAAAATTAGTCCTGAGGAGCTTGGGTCTGCACAGAGGGAAGATCCGTGCCTTGGAGAGATTTGGAGAGATCTGGAGAGCTTTAAAAGAAGGAGATGTATCTATAGTCAGAAAAGGAGGCCATAATGATACCAAATTCATTCTGAGAGAGTGGGACAGATTAGTGCTGGATAATGAAGTGATGTTTCGCTGCACACAAGCTCCAGACAAACCTTGTCGGAAGCAGTTGTGTTTGCCAAAGAAGTTCCATGACGTGATTCTTAAGTCGCTTTATGATGATTCTGGACATTCAGGATTCGACAAGACCTATGGGTTTGTGAAAGAAAGATTTTACTGGCCCGGGATGAAAGTCGATGTGAAGAAATATTGTCAGACGTGTGCCCGATGTGTGCAAAGGAAGACTCTGCCAAAAAGAGGGGCACCGATGTTGCATCTGTCCAGTTATGGACCTATGAATTTTGTGTGTATGGATTTTCTATCCAATGAGCCAGACTGCAAAAACATCTGTAATGTTTTTGTCATTACAAACCACTATACCAGGTATGCCCAGGCGTTTCCAACGAAGGACCAGAAGGCATCCACAGTGGCCAGAGTCCTGTGGGAGAAGTACTTTGGCCACTATGGGCTGCCGAGACGAATGCACTTGGACCAGGGACAAAATTTTGAAAGCAGGCTTATTCATGAATTGTTTGACCTGCTAGGAGTAGAGAAATCTCAAACAACACCAGCTTTACCAGAATGTGATGATTTGCTGCAGTTATCTCGCTCTACTGGCCCAATTCCATGTAAGAGAGACAGAGAGAAAAAAAGGTCTCTGTGAACCTAAATCCAACCACATACATTAACACCCTAATATTTGGAATAACGTGCAATTTTTGGGGTTTTCGTTTAGTGATTAACTTTCTTCATTCTACAACAATACTCGGGATTTCAAAACTATAAAGTAAGACATATGGAATTAGATATTTACTGTAAATCAACAAATAGATTGTTTTTTATTGAAGAATGAAATAACAGGACAAAATAATGTTTATACATACATATAAATGAGCTTTACCTGAGTGTGATGGTGATGATTTACTGTTGTCTTGCTCTATTGGCCCAAAACCATGGAAGAAAGAAACAGAGGGGAAAATGTAATAACTGTAATAATATATACTATAAAATAAAATGTAAAAAAAATAAATAAAGTTACCTATAAAACTTGTACACAGTTTATTATTATAATAATAATTATTACTATTATTATTAGGGCCCAAGCACAATAACATCAGCACCATGACAACATTACTATGGCATTATTGCCATTGCTCTGATAATGCTGCTTTAATAGAATTTAAAAGGCATACAGGTTGTCTAGTGCAAATTATTTTTATCTTATTTTAATCTTGTAAAACCACAATTGGATTCGTTCTGCATCAAATTTATATACATTATTGTTTTAAAGGATGATAGAAGGGTGGAAATAATGTAAATCTATTAGTTAAGCTTTACCTGGGTGTGATGGTGATGATTTGCTGTTTTCTTGCTCTATTGGCCCAACACCATGTAAGAAAATGACAGAGAGGAAAAAGCTATAACTCATATTAAACATCATTTACTGTACTGTATCTGTGCTAAATATACAAGTCATGTACAGTACTTTAAAAAGTATTGGGGATCTTGTGTTAATTATCATTATTAGAGCCCAAGGACTATAGGGTGTCTTTTCCTAAAGATTTTTTTCCCCCACCATTTTGGGCTTCTTGGGGAACCAGAGCTTACGCTGTGCATAGTGGTAAACCCCACTAGATCCAATGTATCACACTACAGTCCCTCAAAATGCTCTGGCTCTTTCCCCCAGAGATGTTTCGTTTTCAGCCTCTCTGGTCCGTCAAGGCTCTCGGCCTTAACTGCCACCCAAATAGCAGCACACCTGAACCCTTTCACAGGTGGTGGATCCACGGGATAGGAAAGGATGGGTATCCATGCTTCTCTTACTGTCTGTGCCTGTCCAGGCCTTGTAGCAGACCCAGCCATCAAACGATCAATGATGGGCTCACTGTCCAGGCCTGGCTCCAGACATGGACCCCAGGTTTCCTCCGGTCAAGGTCCCCTTTCCCATTACAAATTTTTTAAGGTGTCAAATTCCAGCCATTTTAAGTATTGTCCATCATCTGTAACCAATTTGCCTTAAGAGGCACTACCAGGAGCAGATGGCTCCAGACAACACAGATACATGTTCATGGTTTATGAGGGAATACAAACCTTTCCACCACAACAAGGAAATAAATCCTAAAAAGTTAGAAAGTTCCACTCTAAAGTTAAGCAGTATTGTGCTAAGGGATGATAGAAGGGTATAAATACTGTACATTTATTTAGTTAAGCTTTACCTGGGTGTGATGGTGATGATTTGCTGCTGTTGTCTTGCTCTATTGGCCCAACACCATGTAAGAAAGAGACCGAGAGGAAAAAGCTATAACTCATATCAAACCTCATATTTACTGTATATATACTATAAAAGCCAATACAAAAGTATCTGTGTTATGTACTGTTAAAAAATATTAGGCATGTTGCCTTAATTATTATTATTATTATTATTATTAGGGCCCAAGCACTATAGGGTGGGGGATTTTTTCCCCCCACTGTCACAGTACGCCAGGCCATGCCCATATTTCAGTCAAGTTCATGATCACCTGCACACTCCTGCTCCACGATCCATCCCGCTCCTTGACTTTAACCACCTCATCCACCGCTCCAAACACACCTGTTCCCAATTCCTAATCATCACAGCTCTCTATTTAACATGCCTTCAGACACAGCTCTCTGCCAGATTATTGTGTGCTACCCATGCCCAGTATTCCCGCGTTTCTTCCTGCTTTGAACCTCCGGAACACGACCACGCTCTGTTTTCTGTCTGCCCTCTACATACACCAGCTCTACCCTTCTGCATTCGCGCTGCAGCGCTCGATTAGAGAAGCAGTTCACATTTACTCTGCGTTTGGATCCTTCACCCCCACGCCGTCCCGTGACAGTATAATCTGGCCAGTAATGGATCCAGCAGAGGCTGTACGATTAAGAGGGGCTCTAGAGAAACAGGGGGCGCTCTTGGGCACTCACCAGCAAAATATACAGCACATAAATAACTCCCTCCATAACGTTACAAAGGTTTTAACTGCTCTCACCCTACAACTTAAGCAGACACAACAGCCTTTACCTCCTATTCACCAGCCTCCTCGTCCTGTGCACTCTTTTAATCATGAACCACGCCTCCCTGCGCCGCCCACTTACGACGGAAATCCGTCCACCTGCCGCTCATTTTTATCTTAGTGCTCAGTGAACCGCACACCCCACTTAATCAACCATGTAATGTACAGGCCTTGGATGGTAGCAAGCTCTCCTCAATCACCCACCGCACTGCTCCAGTCACACTGCAGTTTTCTGGTAACCATGTCGAAACCACCACGTTCCTCATCATTAAGAGCGCTCATGCACCGATAGTTCTGGGTCTTCCTTGGTTAAGGCTACATAACCCTCATATCGACTGGGCAAGGAGAAGCATCCTGGATTGGAGCCCTACCTGCCACTCCTCATGCCTCCATTCTGCCACCGCCAGAAGGGTCTTACCCATCTCTCTGGAGGAGATCCCCAACCTTTCTAAGGTCCCTACTGAGTATCACGACCTTCGCCAGGTGTTCAGCAAATCACGTGCCATCTCATTACCTCCTCACCGTCCATACGACTGTGCCATTGACCTTTTTCCAGGCACCACTCCACCTAAAGGACGTCTCTACTCTCTCTCACGTCCCGAGAGAGAAGCCATGGAACAATACATCTCTGAGTCACTTTCAGCTGGAATTATCCGCCCTTCCTCCTCCCCAGCAGGGGCGGGCTTCTTCTTCGTGGAAAAAAAGGACAAGTCCCTCAGACCCTGCATTGATTATAGAGGCCTTAATGAGATTACAGTCAAGAACCGATACCCGCTCCCTCTCATGTCCACTGCTTTCGAGTTACTCCAGGATGCCCACATATTCTCCAAGTTAGACCTAAGAAACGCTTAACACCTGGTCAGGATAAGAGAAGGTGATAAGTGGAAGACTGCATTCAACACCCCTACAGGTCATTATGAGTACCTAGTTGTTCCATTTGGCCTGACCAATGCACCGGCGGTTTTTCAGGCACTCATTAATGATCTTCTCAGAGACTTTCTTAACGTTTTTGTGTTTGCTTACCTTGACGATATTTTAATTTTTCCCAAATCCCTAGAGGAACATAAGCTCCACGTGCGTCAGGTCCTTCAACGTCTGCTAGAAAATAAACTTTATGTCAAGGCTGAGAAATGTGAGTTTCACCAGGAATCCACCTCCTTCCTGGGGTATGTAATTTCACCATCAGGCATCCAGATGGACCCAGTCAAGGTTAAGGCTGTTTCGGATTGGCCAACACCATCGTCAAGGCGGGAGCTTCAACGTTTTTTGGGCTTCGCCAATTTCTATAGGCGATTTATCCGAAATTACAGCACAGTGGCAGCCTCACTCACATCTCTTACATCAACCAAGATCATTTTTCGTTGGAACCCCCTAGCAGAGAAGGCGTTCAATGAGCTCAAAAAGCGCTTTACCACAGCACCCATTCTCACCTTTCCTGATCCGTCTCTCCAGTTCGTCGTTGAAGTTGATGCTTCGGAGACAGGAGTGGGAGCCATGCTTTCTCAGAGAACACCAAAGGACAACAAACTTCACCCATGCTCCTTCTTTTCTCGTCGGGTCTCACCCCCTGAACGGAACTATGTTATTTGGGGATCGTGAGTTGCTAGCAGTCAAGCTAGCCCTTGAAGAATGGAGACACTGGTTGGAAGGAGCTGAACACCCATTTCTTGTTTGGACTGATCACAAGAACCTAGAATACCTCAAGTCAGCCAAAAGACTCAACTCAAGTCAGGCACGCTGGTCACTATTCTTTTCACGTTTTAACTTCACGCTGTCTTATCGCCCAGGTACCAAAAATACTAAGCCTGATGCCCTCTCCCGACAGTTCCCCGCCCCCCAGGACACATCCATTAGGGAAGCCATCCTTCCGCCCCAGTGCCTTGTAGCTGTAACCCGGCTAGATGTGGAAAACTTGGTCCTGCAATCTCTTGAACAGGAGCCAGGCCCCAGTAATGTCCCACCTGGGCTACTTTTCGTCCCGCTCTCTGTGCGTCCCCAAGTCCTCGAATGGGGCCACAGCTCCAGTCTAGCCTGTCACCCAGGGGCAACTCGCACCTTCTCATTGCTCCATCAACGCTTCTAGTGGCCAACCATCAAGGAGGACGTCAAAAGCTTTGTGGCATCTTGTGATGTTTGTGCCAGGAATAAGACAACAAATCGTCCACCTGAGGGACTCCTAAGACCTCTTCCCATTCCCCATCGCCCTTGGTCTCACATCTCACTGGACTTTATAACCGGTTTGCCACCTTCCAACAATAATACCTGCATTTTAACAGTGGTTGACCGGTTTTCTAAGTCAGCCCATTTCATTCCTCTACCCAAGCTTCCCTCTGCCAAGGAAACGGCTGAACTCCTCATCTCCCACGTTTTCAGAATCCACGGCATCCCATCGGATATAGTCTCGGACAGAGGCCCACAGTTTTCCGCACAATTTTGGAAAGCCTTCTGTGCCCTCATCGGCGCCACCCCCAGAGCAATGGCCAAACCGAGCGCATGAATCAAGAATTAGAGAAATCTCTGAGATGCATGACCTCACAGGATGCAGCTGCTTGGAGTCGTTTCCTCCCTTGGATTGAGTATGCGCATAACTCGCTCCCCACTTCGTCCACAGGCATGTCACCTTTTCAGTGCTGTCTCGGCTATCAACCACCACTGTTCCCCACCCAGGAGGAAGAAACTGCTGTTCCTTCAGCTCAAGCTTTCATCCGTTGTTGTAAAAGGACATGGAAACGAGCTTGCGCTTAATTACAACGTTCTGTGACTATCTTTCAGCGCAAGGCCAATCTCCACCGCTCAGCCGCTCCAGCTTACCATGTTGGACAAAGAGTTATGCTCTCCACCCGTAACCTACCGCTCAAGACGACATCCCAGAAACTTTCGCCTAGATTCATCTGGCCTTTTACAATCTCTCGTATCATCAATCCATGCTCAGTCAGACTGGCCCTGCCATTATCTATGCGCCGAATTAACCCCACGTTCCACGTCTCCCATGTTCGCCGATTGGTCCCGTGTCCCTTGAAGTTGTGAATTCAGGTAGAAGTAACATTTAAATGATCATTATTCCAAATGCAACTAACGCTAGGTAGGATTCTATAAAACCGCAATTCACATCTTTAAATATAACTCAGTGTGTTGTAAGATAATTTATTGACTGAAAATAAAGTTGATACATTTATATACTGTAGTTAAGCTTTATCTGAGGGTGATGGTAATGATTTGTTGCTGTTGTTTTGTCCTATTGGCCCAAAACCATGTAACAGAGAGACAAAGGGGAACAGGCTATAACTTATATTTAACCACAAATATACTATAGAATCAAATAAAATGTAAATGTGTTTAATATACAAACATCAAAAGTTTTAGTAACCCTGTGTTTAAATTACTCTTATTATTATTAAACATGTTAATTTAAAGAATAAATGTATTGGGTCTAGATCATATTTAAATATAATTCAGTGTATAGAAGGACATGAATAATGGGTGGAAAAAATGTTCATACTTTTATAAAGTTTAACTTTACCTGAGTCTGATGATTTGCTGCTGTTATCTTGTTCTATTGGCCCAACGCCATGTGAGAGAGACAGGGAGGAAAAGGGTTAAACTTAAATCCAACCACATAAACAAGCAATCTAAAGTTTGGGATCACTTGCAATTTTTTTGTTTTTTGTTTACTGATTAATTTCTTCATTCTACAAATATATTAGACATATGTAATTAGATATTTATGTAACAACAACAACCTCAGTGAGTTGTTATTTTAAGATATGGAGGTCAGTCTTTGTGGAATTCTTCTTGCAAGATCAGTATTGTGACGTGTATTTGCAAAACCAATCAAGCACCATGATGAAACTGGCTTTTCAGAAAGCCAAAACTTACCTCAGCTACAGAGGAGAAGTTCATTTAGAGTTACTAGCCTCAAAATAAACCAATTAACAGCACATTGGATTAGAACTATTATGAAGACAGATCATAAGTAGCAAATACATCTCAACATTTACTTTTAAGAAGATTATTGTATATTTTAGATGCCTTCAGCATTGCTTTACAATGTAGACAAAAATAAAAATTAGGAATAACCGTAGAGTGAGAAAGTGATCACAAACTTTTGAGCGGTATTGTACATATATATTAAAATAAAATAAAAAAAGTAGTTGTGTTAAATATAGGTCATGTACAGTCTGTGCAAAATTTTATTATTATTATTATTATTATTATTATTATCATTATTATTATTATTAGTAGTAGTATACATGTTCGTATAAGGAAAACGTTATTAAGCAAGAACCAAAAAAAATTTCGGAAACAATAGCATTTATTCAAACCATTGCATCTTACTGGAAAATATGTAAAGCAACAATAAGATTGGTTTTTCATTAGATTTAAATTTAATTCAAGGAGTTACATAAATACAGCACTGTATATACACTCAAAAAAATGAACCTGGCTACTAGTTACATGTACTAAAATGTAATATGTGTTTTGTACATAATAATTTCATGTTTCCAAGATAAACATGAATAAATGATGTTCTATTTACATGAAATTTAACAACTTAACATGTATTAGATTCAATCATGTTAAGATAAACCAAAGAGACCTTGTCACTATGAAAAACGGAAATATCAGATCAAATATCGCGAGAAAAGAACACAGCGTGTTGAGAAGACAAACGTTTGGCGGGCGTGTGGAAAAGGTAAGCAGGAATTAATTCCCATCTTTCTAAATAGAAACGAAATACTGAACGTAAATGTCACGTAATCATGTCATGTAAAAATGAACGTAAACATCGCTGTTTAGCGATGTTTAGTCACGTTATTTTGGTTTAAGCTATTTTTTGTATTTTTAGTTCCTCTTAAAATACCGACGGTTATATGCGCGTGCTTAATCTGCGGTTCGGTTCTGGTTTCGGTCTGTTCTCATGAGTTGTGAAGCGAGAGGAAGAAAGTATAAATATTGTTCATTTGATAAATTAAGTATCATGAATTTTAATTGAATCTATCTCTGTATTTTTCCACAGGAGTTTGTGAGTGAAAGTGTCCTGCATCTGACTTGAGAAGTTTCCTGACCAACCGTCTCTAACGGTTATATTTAAAAGTCATAACGAACAATTATAAAGTACAAAACATTTCTGTTGGTGTTTAATTGTTTTTCTATGATTAATACTTATTTGTGGTGTTTAATGTTTTTACATCTTTTTAAATTAAGACCTCGTTTGTAAGTTGCTGAATAAAAATCTCCGTTTTATCCCATTTGTCTTATGCTTCCTTCCTTCACAGAATTCTGTTGACGAGGGCTTGAAATTTAAATTTACTTGAGTTGGATCAACTTAATTTACAACTGAAAAATTTGTTGTACCAACGCTATTCATTTATGTTAACAGTATTGAATTATGTTGGACGCAGCTGTAGTAAATAAGTTAAATGGACCTAATAAAATTTATATGACTGAACCTAAGAACATTAAGTTGGGCCAACAAAATTACTTAATGCTGAAAGAGAGCCATTAAATCAGGTGGAAATTCTTTCCATAATTTAATTATGTTCATTCAACGAGTTATTATTTTTTTTTAATGGACTATGGAATGAGATTTTAAAAAGTACAGTGGGACCTCGGATTACGAGCATAATTCGTTCTGGAGGTGGGCTCGTATTCCAAAACACTCGTAAATCAAAGCACATTTCCCCATAAGAAATGATAGAAATTAAAATTATTTGTTCCACAGCCCCAAAAAATAAATACATAAAAATAATTAACACAAAATCTAAAGTAAAAATAAAACAAATAAACCTGCATGTTAGCCTAAAAAAAGTAAAAATAAATCCCGCCCAATAAGTGTTTCCATTTATGCGCACAGGCGCTGTGTGTGTGTGTGTTTTTCTCTCTCCTGCGCTGCTGAGTGTGTGTTATGTGTGTGTGCGAGCGTAATTTGACACCGTGCCGGTTGTGTGTGAGTGAAGCACCCCCTCTCTGTTTCCCACACACACATACACACACACACACACACACACACACACACATGAAAGGCAAAAGAGAGAGAGAGAGAGAAAGAGTGTGTGTGAACCGGTGTCAAATTACGCGCGCACACACATAACACATACTCAAAAACTGACACACACTAACGACGAGAGAGTGTGTGTGCGAACCTGCGCGGTGTCAAATCACGCGCGCGCACACACATAACACACACTCAAACACTGACACACAGTAAAGGCGGGAGAGAAAGAGAGCGTGTGTGTGTGTGTGTGTGTGTGTGTGTGCACGGGCGGTGTGAATATATGTGCACACACAACACACACACTCTGCAGCGCAAGACAAACACACACACACACGGATGTTTATTATACCAGTAAGAGACGAGCCGCAGCGCCAGAGAGAGAAAAATCGTTGGCTCAGTTGTGATTACGCGACGCTCTGTATTAAAACAAGAAGCGCATGCATTATACATGATACTCTGAGCTTGTAAACCACTAAAATGCTCGTTTAAGTCAAAATTTATTAAAAATCCTTGCTCGTCTTCCGGAACCCTAGTAAACCGTGTTACTCGTAATCCAAGGTTCCACTGTAATTGCGTTAAATATAAAACTTATACACAGTTTATAATAATAATAATAATAATCATAATAATAATAATAATAGTATATGTTATAATAATATATTTATACAAGTTCATAATAATAATAATAATAATTATTATTATAATTATAATAGATTCTTCTTCTTCTTAATATTATTATTATTATGGCCCAAGCTCTATAGGCTGCACACATTTTAACATGCTCAAAAAGTCAATGAAAATTAGCAGACAGGTTGCTGCCATTAGAATGCCTAAGAGTTAAGTGGCCTGGGGCCCTCACACAAGATTTTGCTGCATAGCACCCCAAGAAAAAAAAGGAAAAAAAAGGATGCTAAGTATATTAAATCCAAGCATGTCAAAGCATACTAAAGTGTACTTGCTTAAAACTAATCACTAATATATTTAAAGTTTTGGCTGTTTTGGAACAACTTATTTTGTGATACTGTAAGTTGTAATTAAATTGTACAAAAGCACAATTTTAAGTGTATTAAGTACACTTTTGTGTGCTAAAGTGAAACAACTTTACGTACACTTAAAGTATATGAATATTGCAAATTTTTCTGCATTACAAAAAAAGGTTTTTGAAAAACATTAAATCAGTAATATACACACAAATTTTATTCATGAGTTCAACAGATTTAATTTGCACAAGGTTAGAAAAATCTGATTGGCTGGTGTTGCGCCGATTCTAGTCTTTGGTTGGCTGGAATAGTTCCAGAGTTATAGCGCTGCTACAGTTCATTTAAAGTATGTTCACAGTTTAATTCCAAAATTTGGTAAAAGCATATATTTACAGTAGTTTACTTTTTATATACAAACTGATGGTACAACTCGTCACAAATTCTTTCATTTAACACATCATTGTCACAAATCTTTATAATGCAACGTAGGTAGGTTTTAAAACTGCAATTCACATATTTAAAAACACCTCAGTGTGTTTTAAGATAATAAAATGGGTGCAAAAAAATATCATACATTTATATATTTAAGCTTTACCTGAGTGTGATGGTGATGATTTGTTGCTGTTGTCTTGTCCTATTGGCCCAAAAACATGTAACGGATAGACAAAAGGGAACAGGCTATAACTCATATCCAACCACAAATATACTATAGAATCAAATAAAATGTAAATGTGTAAAATACACAAACATCAAAAGTTTTGGAATCCTGTGTTTAAATTACTCTTCTTATTATTATACATGTTAATCTAAAGAATAAATTTATTGGGTCTGGATCATATTTAAATATAATTCAGTGTATTGAAGGATGATATGTATAATGGGTAGAAATAATGTTCATACTTTTATAAAGTTAAACTTTACCTGAGTCTGATGATTTGCTGCTGTTATCTTGCTCTGTTGGGCCAATGCCACGTGAAAAAGACAGAGAGGAAAAAGGTCTAACTCAAATCCAACCACTTAAACAAGCACTCTAAAGTTGAGTGGTATCGTATATATACTTTGAGCTCAAAGATAAAAGTAGTTGTGTTAAATATATGTCATGTACACTACTGTGTAAAATTATATTATTATTATTATTATTATTATTATTATTACAGTTTATTATATTTCTGTACAGTCTGTAGGTTATATATATATATATATATATATATATATATATATATATATATATATAAAATTGTTTATATTGTATTTTTTTTCTTTTTTTCCCTATTGTATTTGTATCTTTTTAAATATGCAGCCACTAGAAAAAATATTTCCTTCAGGATTAATAAAGACCTATCTCATCTTATCTTCTTCTTCTTATTATTATTATTATACATGTTTATTTAATGTATGCACTATTAAGCATGAACAAAAAGAAATGGTTTGCAAAGAATATCTTTTAATCAAAACATTAAATCTTACAAGAAAATATGTAAAGCAACAATAAGATTGGTTTTGCATTGGATTTCAATATAATTCAAGAAGTTCAAGGATGAAATGACAGGACAAAATCATGTTTATACATTCCTATAGTTGAGCTTTACCTGAGTCTGATGGTGATGATTTGTTGCTGTTGTCTTGCTCTATTGGCCCAACACCATGTGAGAGAGACAGAGAGGGAAATGTTATAATTTATATCCAACCACATACAGTATATACTATGAAATGAAAAAAAAATTATTCCATTACATATAAAACTTGTACACAGTTTATTATTATAATTATTATTGTTATTATTAGGGTCGAAGAAGGAGAGGAGGAAGGCGTGTTCGAAAGCAGAGAGAGAAGAGGAAAGGCAAGAGTTTAGGAGTGATAGTAGGGACTTTGACTGTTGGAACTATGACAGGAAAGGGAAGAGAGTTAGTTGATATGATGCAGAGAAGGAAGGTGGATATACTGTGTGTCCAGGAGACCAGGTGGAAAGGTAGCAAGGCTAGAAGCTTAGGATCAGGGTTCAAATTGTTTTACCATGGTGTGGATAGGAAAAGAAATGGAGTAGGAGTTATTCTAAAAGAGGAGTTTGTAAGGAATGTTCCAGATAGGGAGATGAGTCTAAAGCTGAAAATTGAAGCGATAATGTTCAATGTTGTTAGTGGTTATGCCCCACAGGTAGGATGTGAGTTAAAAGAGAAGGAGAAATCTGGAGTGAGTTAGATGAAGTGATGCAGAGCATCCCCAAAGGTGAAAGAGTGGTGATTGGTGCAGACTTCAATGGACATGTTGGGGAAGGGAACAGAGGTGATGAAAATGTGATGGGCAGGTTTGGTCTTCAGGACAGGAATGTAGAAAGACAGATGGTGGTGGACTTTGCAAAGAGGATGGAAATGGCAGTAGTAAATAATTTCTTCCAGAAGAGGCAGGAACATAGGGTGACATATAAGAGTGGAGGCAGAAGCACTCAGGTCGACTACATCTTGTGTCGACGTTGTAACCTGAAAGAGATCAGTGACTGCAAAGTGTTGGTAGGGCAGAGTGTAGCCAGACAACACAGAATGGTGGTGTGTAAAATAACCCTGGTGGTGAGGAAGATGAAGAGGACAAAGGCAAAGCAGAGGACAAAGTGGTGGAAGCTGAGAAAGGAAGAATGTTGTGTAGTCTTCAGGGAGGAGTTGAGACAGGCTATGGGTGGTCAGGAGGGGCTTTTAGTTGACTGGACAACTACAGCCAATGTGATCAGGGAGACAGTTAGGAGGGTACTTGGTGTATCATCAGGTAAGGGGAAAGTGGACAAGGAGACTTGGTGGTGGAATGAGGAAGTCCAGGAGTGTATACAGGGAAAGAGGCTAGCTAAGAAGAAGTGGGACACTGAGAGGACTGAAGAGAGTAGACAGGAGTACAGGGAGATGCAGAGTAAGGTGAAGGTTGAGGTGGCAAAGGCCAAACAAAGAGCATATGAGGACTTGTATGCTAGGCTAGACAGTAGCGAGGGAGAGATCGATCTGTACAGGTTGGCAAGGCAGAGAGATAGAGATGGGAAGGATGTGCAGCAGGTTAGAGTGATTAAAGATAGAGATGGAAATGTACTGACAGATGCCAGGAGGGTGATGGGAAGATGGAAAGAGTACTTTAAGGAGTTGATGAATGAGGAAAACGAAAAAGAAAAAAAAGTAGAAGAGGTGACTGTTGTGGAACAGGAAGTAGCAAATGTTAGTAGAAGTGAGGTAAGAATGGTGTTGAAGAGGATGAAGAGTGGAAAGGCTGTTGGTCCTGATGACATACCTGTGGAGGTATGGAAGTGCTTAGGAGAGGTGGCAGTAGAGTTTTTGACAAGTTTGTTTAACAAGATCTTGGAGAGTGAGAGGATTCCAGAGGAATGGAGGAGAAGTGTATTGGTGCCAATTTTTAAGAACAAGGGAGATGTGCAAAGCTGTGGCAATTATAGAGGTATAAAGCTAATGAGCCAGACAATGAAGCTGTGGGAAAGAGTAGTGGAAGCTAGGTTAAGGGCAGAGGTGAGCATTTGTGAGCAGCAATATGGTTTTATGCCTAGAAAGAGTACATCAGATGCAGTATTTGCTTTGAGGATGCTGGCGGAGAAGTACAGAGAAGGTAACAGGGAGTTGCATTGTGTCTTTTTAGATTTAGAGAAAGCGTATGACAGGGTGCCAAGAGAGGAGCTGTGGTATTGTATGAGGAAGTCTTGAGTGGCAGAGAAGTATGTTAGAGTGGTGCAGGACATGTATGAGAGCTGTAAGACAGTGGTAAGATGTGCTGTAGGTGTGACAGAAGAGTTTAAGGTGGAGGTGGGTCTGCATCAAGGATCGGCTCTAAGCCCCTTTTTGTTTGCTCTGGTGATGGACAGGATGACAGATGAGGTAAGACAGGAGTCCCCATGGACTATGATGTTTGCAGATGACATTGTGCTCTGTAGCGAGAGCAGGGAACAGGTGGAGGAAAATTTGGAGAGGTGGAGGTATGCTCTGGAAAGCAGAGGAATGAAGGTTAGCTGCAGCAAGATGGAATACATGTGTGTAAATGAGAGGGACCCAGGAGGATCGGTGAGGCTACAGGGAGCAGAGGTAAAGAAGGTGCAGGATTTTAAGTACTTGGGGTCAACGGTCCAGAGCAACGGAGAGTGTGGAAAGGAGGTGAAGAGGCGGTTACAGGCAGGTTGGAATGGGTGGAGAAAAGTGTCAGGTGTGTTGTGCGATAAAAGAGTATCAGCGAGAATGAAAGGAAAGGTGTACAGGACAGTGGTGAGACCAGCGATGCTCTACGGCTTAGAGACAGTGGCGCTGAAGAAAAGACAGAAGGCAGAGTTGGAGGTAGCAGAGCTGAAGATGTTGAGGTTCTCTTTGGGAGTGACAAGGATGGATAGGATTAAGAATGAGTTTATCAGAGGGACAACCCACGTTAGATGCTTTGGAGATAAAGTCAGAGAGGCCAGATTGAGGTGGTTTGGGCATGTTCAGAGGAGAGATTGTAAATATATAGGTAGAAGAATGCTGAGGTTGGAACTGCCAGGCAGGAGGTCTAGAGGAAGACCAAAGAGGAGATTTATGGATGCAGTGAGAGAGGACATGAAGGTAGTTGGTGTGAGAGAAGAGGATGCAGAGGATAGGGTTAGATGGAGGCAGATGATTCGCTGTGGCGACCCCTGAAAGGGAACAGCCGAAAGACAAAGAAGAATTATTAGGGCCCAAGCACAATAACATCAGCACCATGACAACATTATTATGGCATCATTGCCATTGCTCTGATAATGCTGTTTTAATAGAATTCACAAGGCATACAGGTTGTCTAGTGCAAAAAGTTTTATCTTATTTTTTTCTTGTAAAACCACAATTAGAATTGTTCTGCATAAAATGTAAATACTTCATTGTATTGAAGGATGATGGAAGGGTGGAAATAATGTTAATTTATTTAGTTACGCTTTACCTGGATGTGATGGTGATGATTTGCTGTTGTCTTGCTCTATTGGCCCAACACCATGTAAGAAAGAGACAGAGAGGAAAAAGGTCTCTGTGAACTCAAATCCAACCACATACATTAACACCCTAATATTTGGGATAGTGTGCAATTATTATTTTTTTTTTTTGTTTAGTGATTTTTTTTTTTTTCAATCTACACCAATACTGGGGATTTCAAAACTATGGAGTAAGACATATGGAATTAGATATTTACTGTATGTAACAACAACAATGATGGTGAGTTGCTATTTTAAGACACGGAGGTCAGTGTTTGTGGAATTCTTTTTGCAAGATCAGTATTGTGATGTGTATTTGCAAAACCCATCAAGCACCGTGATGAAACTGGCTCTCATGAAGATCTTTCCAGTGAGCCAAAACCAAAACTTACCTATGCTGCAAACTAACTCTAAATTAACTTCTCATTTAGAGTTACTAGCCTTAAAATAAACCAATTAACAGTACAACGGATTAGAGCCATTTTGAAGAGAGATCATGAGTAGCAAATACATCTCAACATTTACTGTTCAAAGGAAATTATTGTATATTTTAGATGCCTTCAGCATTGCTTTACAGTCTAGACAAAAACAAAAATCAGGAATAACCATAGGGTTAGAAAGTGATCACAAACTTTTGAGCGGTATTGTATATACACTTTAAAATCATAAAAAATGTAGCTGTGTTAAATATAGGTCATGTACAGTACTGTGCAAAATTCTTTTATTATTATTATTATTATTATTATTATTATTATTATTATTATCAGTAGTAGTAGTAGTAGTAGTATACATGTTTATTTAATGAATACACTATTAAGCATAATCAAAAGGAAATGGTTTCAAAACAATAGCGTTTAATTAAAACATTAAATATTACAGCAACATATATAAACATATATAAATATGTAAAGCAACAATTAGATTGTTTTTTTTTTAATCAGATTTAAATATAATTCAAGGAGTTGAATATTGAAATAACAGGACAAAATAATGTTTATACATTTATATAAATGAGCTTTACCTGGATGTGATGGTGATGATTTACTGTTGTCTTGCTCTATTGGCCCAAAACCAGGCAAGAAATAAACAGAGAGGAAGTTGTAATAACTCATATCCAACCACATACAGTATATACTATAAAATAAAATGTAAAAAAGTAATTAAAGTTACATATAAAACTTGTACACAGTTTATTATTATAATAATAATTATTACTATTATTATTAGGGCCCAAGCACAATGACATCAGTACCATGAAAAGATTATTATGGCATCATAGCCATTTCTCTGATAATGCTGTTTTAATAGAATTTAAAAAGCATACAGATTGTCTAGTGCAAAATTGTTCATCTTGTTTTAATCTTGTAAAGCCACAGTTAGATTTGTTCTGCATCAAATTTATATACTTTATTGTTTTAAAGGATAATAGAAGGGTGGAAATAATGTTAATTCATTTAGTTAAGCTTTACCTGGGTGTGATGGTGATGATTTGCTGTTGTCTTGCTCTATTGGCCCAACACCATGTAAGAAAACGACAGAAAGGAAAAAGCTATAACTCTTATCGAACGTCATATTTACTGTATATATACTATAAAAGCCAAAACAAAAGTATCTGTACTAAATATACAAGTCATTTACAGTACTGTTCAAAAGTATTAGGCATGTTGTGTTAATTATTATTATTAAGGCCCAAGCACTATAGGGTGTGTTTTCCTAAAGATTCTTTTTCCCCACCATTTTGTGCTTCTTGAAATCCAGAGCTGAGGCTGTGCATAGCTGTAACCCCCACTAGATCTAAAGTATCACACTACAGTCCCTCAACATGCTTTGGCTCTTTCCCCCAAAGATGTTTCGTTTCACGTCTCCAAAGCCAGCCTCTTTCTTCTGGGTCTGGTCCGTCAAGGCTCTCGGCCTAAACTGCCATGCAAATAGCAGCACACCTGAACCCTTTTGCAGGTGGTGGGTCCACGGGATGGGGAAGGATGGGTATCCATGCTTCTCTTACTGTCTGTGCCTGTCCAGGCCCTGTAGCAGACCCAGCCATCAGACGATCAATGATGAGCTCACTGTCCAGGCCTGGCTCCAGACATGGACCCCAGGTTTCCTCTGGTCAAAGTCACCTTTTGCATTACAAATTTTTTTATGGTGTCAAATTCCAGCCATTTTAAGTATTGCCCTTCATCTGTAACCAATTTGCCTTGAGAGGCACTACCGGGGGCAGATGGCTCCAGACGACACAGATACATGTTCATGGTTTATGAGGAAATACAAACCTTTCCACCACAACAAGGAAATAATTCCTAGAAAGTTAGAAAGTTCCACTCTAAAGTTAAGCAGTATTGTGCTGAAGGATAATAGAAGGGTAGAAATACTGTAAAATTATTTAGTTAAGCTTTACCTGGGTGTGATGGTGATGATTTGCTGCTGTTGTCTTGCTCTATTGGCCCAAAACCATGTAAGAAAGAGACAGAGAGGAAAAAGCTATAACTCATATCGAACCTCATATGTACTGTATATATACTATAAAAGCCAATACAAAAGTATCTGTGTTATGTACAGAACTGTAAAAAAATATTAAGCATGTTGCCTTAATTATTATTATTATTATTATTATTATTAGGGCCCAAGCACTAAAGGGTGGGGGATTTTTTTCCCCTCCGGTCAGGGTCACCTTTCCCCTTACTAATTTTTTTATGGTGTCTAATTCCAGCCATTCTTAAGGGGTGTCTCATTTCTCTTTTGGTTGGAGGGGTAGGGGTAAGGGGAAGGGCCAGATAGCCCTCCAAACGAAGATTTTTCGGGACCTCACTTCAAACGAAGGGCTAACGAAATTTATAAGATGGCTGCTCACTCGAGCAAGCAGACCCATAAATTTAACGAATTTTTGCCACTAATAAGGATTTTTATGACAAGTTTTTATTATATGTATATTAATTTTAGTCTTGTGTTTGTGTTTATGGTGATGTTTTGTAAAAAAACGTTTGCAAAAAAAAACGCTAAAGTTTGCTAGCGGATAGTGCTGATTGTGCAATATTACAAAAATATATTTTTATGTCATATACACTTTACTGCATGCTACAAACAAATATGAAAGTTCAGTAGCACGGCAGTTTGCCGAGCTTTTGATAACGCATTGTTTGTTTTGCTTACGGCCATACTGTATGTGTACATGTAAATGAACGGATACGTATGATGACGTATAACAGTGTTGTAGTGGTGTCCCATTTCTTAGGGGAAATATTTTAACCCTTCCCCTTTCCACTTCGTTTCAAGGGACAAGGGGAAGGGGCGAGGGGTAGGGGAAGGGGTAGAAAATTGAATTGGGATTGGGCTTTAGTCTGGCCCATCATCTGAAATCAATTTGCCTTAAAAGGCACTACCAGGAGCAGATGGCTCCAGACAACACAGATCAATTTTTATGGTTTATACAGGAATAATAATAATAATAATAATAATAATAATAATAATAATAATAATAACTATAATAATAATAATAATAATAATAATAATAATAATAATAATTAGTGTTAATATTGTTCAGTTGTTTATATAGTTTTATCTAAATGTCACCCAATTTAAATATATACTATAATATCAAAGAGGAAGTTGTGAATTCAGGTAGAAGTAACATTTAAATTATCATTGTTCCAAATCTTTAATATGCAAATAACTAGGTAGGATTCTATAAAACCGCAATTCACATATTTAAATATAACTCAGTGTGTTGTAAGATAATTTAATGACTGAAAATAAAGTTGATACATTCATATAGTTAAGCTTTACCTGAGGGTGATGGTGATGATTTTTTGCTGTTGTCTTGCTCTATTGGCCCAAAACCATTTAACAGAGAGACAGAGGGGAAAATTTTAAAACTCATCCAACCACATACAGTATATACTATGAAATGAGATTTTAAAAAGTACAGTGAAACCTCGCATTACGAGCATAATTCGTTCAGGAGGCGGGCTTGTATTCCAAAACACTCGTAAATCAAAGCACATTTCCCCATAAGAAATAATAGAAATTAAAATTATTTGTTCCACAGCCCCAAAAAATAAATACATAAAAATAATTAACACAAAATCTAAAGTAAAAATAAAACAAATAAACCTGCATGTTAGCCTAAAAAAAGTAAAAATAAATCCCGACCAATAAGTGTTTCCATTTATGCGCACAGGCGCTGTGTGTGTGTGTTTTTCTCTCTCCTGCGCTGCTGAGTGTGTGTTATGTGTGTGCGCGAGCGTAATTTGACACCGTGCCGGTTGTGTGTAAGTGAAGCACCCCCTCTCTGTTTCTCACACACACACATTAAAGGCGAGAGAGAGAGAGAGAGAGAGAGAGTGTGTGTGTGTGTGTGAACCGCACACACACACACACACACACACACACACACACACACACACACACACACACACACGGATGTTTATTATACCAGTAGGAGACGAGCTGCAGCGCCAGAAAGAGAAAAAAACGTTGGCTCAGTTGTGATGACGCGACGCTCGGTGTCAAAACAAGAAGTGCATGCGTTATACATGATACTCGGAGCTCGTAACCCACTAAAACGCTCGTTTTTTAAGTCAAAATTTATTAAAAATCTTTGCTCGTCTGCCGGAACACTAGTAAACCGTGTTACTCGTAATCCGAGGTTCCATTGTAATTGCGCTACATATAAAACAGTTTATAATAATAATAATAATAATAATAATAATAATAATAATAATAGTATATGTTTTAATAATATATTTATAGGAATTTATACTAATAATAATAATAATATTAATAGATTTTTCTTCTTCTTCTTCCTATTATTATTATTATTATGGCCCCAACTCTATAGGGTGCGCAAGTTTTAACATGCTCAAAAAGTCAATGAAAATTAGCAGACAGGTTGCTGCCATTAGAATGCCTAAGAGTTAAGTGGCCTGGGGCCCTCACACAAGATTTTGCTGCATAGCTTCCCAAGTAAAAAAAAAAATAAAAATGATGCTAAGTATATTATATCCAAGCATGTCAAAGCATACTAAACTGTACTTGCTCAAGACTAATCACTAGTATATTTAAAGTTTTGGCTGTTTTGGAACAACTTATTTTGTGATACTGTAAGTTGTAATTAAATTGTACAAAAGCACAATTTTAAGTGTATTAAGTACACTTTTGTGTGCTAAAGTGAAACAACTTTACTTTTTAGTATATGAATATTGCAAATTTTCTGCATTACAAAAAAGGTTTTTGAAAAACATTAAATCAGTAATATACACACATTTCATTCATGAGTTCAACAGATTTTATTTGCACAAGGTTAGAAAAATCTGATTGGCTGGTGTTGCGCCGATTCTAGTCTTTGGTTGGCTGGAATAGTTCCAGAGTTATAGCGCTCCTACAGTTTGTGCAAGTGTACACCAGTTTCATGATACTGAGCACGCAGAAGAGAGAGAGTTCAGGCACACAATTTATCCTGAACGCACAAAAGTGAGTTTCAGCGCACAAAACAAGTTTAAGAGGGCGCGAGAGAGATTTAGTGTGCAAAAATCAGTCTGAAAGTGTGCACTAGAGAGTAGTGCACTAAATATAAACAGAAATAAGTACATATGAAATAGTACATTCAAATTCAACTGAAAATATACTGAAACTACTGTATATTAAAATTGTATTTTAATGTATACTTTCTTTACATTGTTACAACGATTATATCAAGCATATATTTTTTTTTAAATATACCAAAAATACATTACAAAAAAAGTTTAAATGTATTTTGGAAATTAGACCAACCTTTTACTTAACATATAATACTACTTTCCTATAATATATTTTTGGAAAGTGTTTTATAATAGAATTATTTTAAAGTATGTTCACAGTTTAATTCCAAAATTTGGTAAAAGCATAATTTTATAGTAGTTTACTTTTTATATACTAACTGATGGTACAACTCGTCACAAATTCTTTCATTTAAAACATCATTGTCACAAATCTTTATAATGCAACTTAGGTAGGTTTTAAAAACGCAAGTCACATATTTAAATATACCTCAGTGTGTTTTAAGATAATAAAATGGGTGCAAAAAAATATCATACATTTACATAGTTAAGCTTTACCTGTGTGTGATGGTGATGATTTGTTGCTTTTGTCTTGTCCTATTGGCCCAAAACCATGTAACAGAGAGACAAAAGGGAACAGGCTATAACTCATATCCAACCACAAATATACTATAGAATCAAATAAAAGTAAATGTGTTAAATATACAAACATCAAAAGTTTTGGAATCGTGTGTTTAAATTACTCTTCTTATTACATTGTACATTATACATGTTGATCTGATGAATACATTGGGTCTGGATCATATTTAAATATAATTCAGTGTTTCGAAGGATGATATGTATAATGGGTGGAAATAATGTTACATACTTTTATAAAGTTAAACTTTACCTGAGTGTGATGATTTGCTGCTGTTATCTTGCTCTATTGGCCCAACACCATGTGAGAGAGACAGAGAGGAAAAAGGTCTAACTCAAATCCAACCACATAAACAAGCACTCTAAAGTTGAGTGGTATCGTATATATACTTTGTGCTCAAAGATAAAAGTAGTTGTGTTAAATATATGTCATGTACAGTACTGTGTAAAATTATATTATTATTATTATTATTATTACAGTTTATTATATTTCTGTACAGTCTCTAGGTTATATATGAGATAGGCTGGAGATTTTAATATTCATTTTGAGAATCCAGAAGACCCTCTGAGAACAGCATTTATGTTCATACTGGACTCAGTAGGAGTAAATCAGTGTGAAGTAGGACCCACTCATAAAGCAGGTCACACTTTGGACTTAATATTATCCTTCGGATTAAGTATAAGAAACATAATTACAATCCCACAGTCTGAAGTTATATCAGATCACTGTCTTGTCTCGATTAAAGTGTCTCATTGTAATAATGTACGCACAGCACCGCGCTACCGCCTTAAACGTACATTCACATCTAATACCACACAGAGCTTTATCGATAATCTTCCAGAGTTATCAACTTTAATTGGATCGCCATTTGATTCCACAGAACTCGATCAAGCGACTGATTATCTAGAGTCAACACTTCGTCATAGCTTAGATAATGTAGCTCCAGTTAAAAGAAAAATGATTAGAGATAAGAAACTTGTTTCTTGGTATAACGATCACACACGCACTCTAAAACAAACCGCTCGGAAATTAGAACGCAAATGGCATCAAACTAAATCATTAGTTTTCCAAATAGCATGAAAGGAGAGCATCCTGAACTATAGAAGAGCTCTGAGTGCTGCTAGATCAATGTATCTCTTCACTCTTATAGAAAATAACTAAAATAATCCTAGATTTTTATTTAATACCATGGCTAAATTAACTAAAAACAAGACCACTGCAGAAATCTCAACAACAACAGCATACAGTAGTGAGGATTTCATGAACTTTTTCAATAACAAAATCATAAATATTAGGCAAAAATTTAGGCTTTAAAACCAGACAATTTAAGTGATACAGATGATAAATTAATCACATCACATCAGAACCTAGAATACTTTACTCCCCTTGAAGCGAGTGAACTAATTTCACTCATCTCCTCTTCAAAATCGTCAACCTGTGAATTAGATCCTATACCGACACATTTTCTTAAGCAGATAGTTCCAGCAATAATAGAACCCCTGTTAAAAGTAATTAACTGTTCACGCAGCAGTGGGTATGTTCCTAAATCCCTTAAATTAGCAGTTATTAAACCACTAATCAAGGAACCTGACCTTGACCCCTTTCAGCTTTCCAATTACAGGCCGATATCAAACCTCCCGTTTATCTCTAAAATTCTGGAAAAGGTAGTATCACAACAGCTATGTTCATATCTACATAGGAATAGCATACATGAACTGTATCAGTCAGGATTTAGGCCTCATCACAGCACAAAGACAGCACTTGTTAAAGTAGTAAATGACCTCCTAGTGGCCTCTGATCAGGGTTGTGTCACTATACTTGTGTTCCTCGACCTCAGTGCAGCTTTTGACACTATTGATCATGGTATTCTCCCTCACAGATTAGAAAATGTAGTAGGAATTAAGGGAACGGCCCTCTTATGGCTCAGATACTATTTGACTGATCGTTATCAGTTTGTAGATTTAGATGGTGATCATTCCTCATGTTCTCAAGTTGAGTTTGGTGTTCCACAGGGTTCTGTTTTAGGCCCACTGCTTTTTTCCCTTTACATGCTTCCTCTAGATAACATAATTCGTAAACATGGTATTAGTTTTCATTGTTATGCTGATGACACACAAGTATACGTTTCAGCAAAACCAGATGGGAAAAACCAGCTTACTAAAGTTGAGCAATGTGTGCAGGACATAAGAGATTGGATGTTAATTAATTTCCTTCTGCTTAATCTGGATAAAACAGAAGTCCTAGTCATAGGACCACAAGCAGCTAGAAGTAAGCTTTCTGATCACACTGTGATTTTAAATGGCCTTTCTGTTACATCAAGTGCAACAGTAAAAGACCTCGGTGTGATTATAGATTCAAGCCTTTCATTTGAAGCACACGTAGATAATACTACCAGGATAGCATTCTTTCACCTCAGAAATATTGCCAAGATAAGAAATATATTGTCACTAAACGATGCAGAAAAACTAGTTCATGCTTTTATCACATCTAGGTTGGATTATTGTAACGCCTTACTGTCTGGTTGTTCAACTAGGTGCTTAAACAAGCTTCAATTAGTCCAGAATGCAGCAGCGAGAGTCCTCACTCGAACCAGAAGATATGAGCACATCACCCCTATCCTATCTACAGTGTATTGGCTTCCTGTGAAATTTCGCATCGATTTAAAAATACTACTCTTGAGGTATAAAGCATTAAATGGTCTCGCGCCGCAGTATCTGAGTGAACTGATAGTGTCTTACAATCCGCCACGCCTACTTCGATCAAAGGATGCAGGCTGCTTGTCAGTACCGTGTATTATTAAAACTACAGCAGGGGGCAGAGCTTTTTCTTACAAAGCCCCAAAGTTATGGAATAGTCTTCCAAATAGTGTTCGGGACTCAGACACAGTCTCAGTGTTTAAGTCCAGGCTAAAAACCTATTTATTTAGCCGAGCATTTTTATAAATAGATTTGCCATAGGTAAAGGAGCAGATCTGGGGGACTCATGGACGTAGAGTATTATGGTGAACTGGTATGTTTGGATGCTGTCTTCCTCACTCTCATTGATCACTCAGGTTTGCTGACGGTGAGGTGATTGGTTGCCTTACATCTCTGGAAGCCCTCATGTTTGTGTTTCCTTCTGGCTCTCCCTTTTTAGTTATGCTGTCATAGTTAGTCCTGCCGCAGTCTCTGCTTGCACTCTGCACTAAATATACATTCACTTTTTGCATTGTTCGACTGTGACCATACCTAACTGTTATCTCTCCATCTCTTTGCTCTCTCCTTTTCTGCTCTCTCCTCTCGCTCTCTCTCTCTCTCCCTCTCTCCTTTTTCCTCTACCTATCTCTCTGTCGAGCTATACATGTCGCTCCTGAGCTGCCAGTGATCCAGACCCCCTCTGCCCGCTGGACCTCTCTAACTCATCCTGAAGTCCTGCTTCTGGTTGGAGATCTCATCACATGGATGCCCCCGTGTGGTCTGCCTGGAATGCGTGTGGTGACTGGGGTTGGTTCCACTTTTCCATGAAGGTGGTCCTGTCCTCGACTGATGCAGACAGCTGTTCTCTGAGGACCTGTGACTTCAGTTGCTCAATAGTTCAGGACTGGAATTTTTCACAGTCTACCTGAGCCTCCAGGAATAAATTGGACTTTAATCTTACACATCTCCTCTTATACTGAACTTTCAGTCTCGCATATTATTATGCACATCAATCCCTGCTATCTGTTTCACCCAGATGAGGATGGGTTCCCTGTTGAGTCTGGTTCCTCTCAAGGTTTCTTCCTATTACCATCTCAGGGAGTTTTTCCTTGCCACTGTCGCCGTCGTCCTAGGCTTGCTCATCAGGGACAATCATATAATTTTGATTCATACACACTCACATTTCATACAAACTTAATTCTTTTGATTGTGTAAAGCTGCTTTGTGATGATGTAAATCGTTAAAAGCGCTAAACAAATAAGATTGAATTGAATTGAATACAGATCCATTGTTATGGTTTATACAGGAATAATAATAATAATAATAATAATAATAATATTAATAATAATTATTATTATTATTATTATTATTATTATTATTATTAAAATTAAACAATTAATATTGTTCAGTTGTTTATATAGTTTCATCTGAGTGTCACCCAATTCAAATATATACTATAATATCAAAGAGGAAGTTGTGAATTCAGGTAGAAGTACCATTTAAATTATCATTTTTCCAAATTTTTAATATGCAACTAACGCTAGGTAGGATTATATAAAACCGCAATTCACATCTTTAATTATAACTCAGTGTGTTGTAAGATAATTTAATGACTGAAGATAAAGTTGATACATTTATATAGTTAAGCTTTACCTGAGGGTGATGGTGATGATTTGTTGCTGTTGTTTTGTCCTATTGGCCCAAAACCATGTAACAGAAAGACAAAGGGGAACAGGCTATAACTCATATCCAACCACAAATATACTATAGAATCAAATAAAATGTAAATGTGTTAAATATACAAACATCAGAAGTTTTAGGAATCCTGTGTTTAAATTACTCTTTTATTATACATGTTAATGTGATGAATAAATTTATTGGGTCTGGATCATATTTAAATATAATTCAGTGTATTGAAGGATGATATGTATAATGGGTAGAAATAATGTTCATACTTTTATAAAGTTAAACTTTACCTGAGTGTGATGATTTGCTGCTGTTATCTTGCTCTATTGGCCCAACGCCATGTGAGAGAGACAGAGAGGAAAAAGGTCTAACTCAAATCCAACCACATAAACAAGCACTCTAAAGTTGAGTGGTATCGTATATATACTTTGAGCTCAAAGAAAAAAGTAGTTGTGTTAAATATATGTCATGTACAGTATTGTGTTACTGGACTCGGTAGGAGTAAATCAGTGTGTAGTAGGACCCACTCATAAAGCAGGTCACACTTTAGATTTAATAATATTATTTGGATTAAGTATAAGAAATTTATTCACAATACCACTATCTGAAGTTATCTCAGATCACTATCTTGTCTCAATTCAAGTGTGTCACAATAATAATGTACACACAGCACCGCGCTACCGTATGAAACGTACATTCACATCAACTACCAAACAGAGTTTTATCAGTAATCTCCCAGAGTTCCCAACTTCGATTAGATCACCGTCTGACCCCACAGAACTCGATCAGGCGACTGAATATTTAGAGTCGACATTTCGCTATACCCTAGATAATGTAGCTCCAGTCAAAAAAAAATATTATTAGAGATAAAAAACTTGCTCCCTGGTATAATGATCACACGCGCACTTTAAAACAGACCGCTCGGAAATTAGAACGTAAATGGCGTCAAACTAAATTACTAGTATTTTAAATAGCATGGAAGGAGAGCATCCTGAACTATAGAAAAGCTCTTAGTGTAGCTAGATCAACATATCTCTCCACTCTTATAGAAAATAACAAAAATAATCCTAGATTCTTATTTAATGCTGTAGCCAAATTAACCAGAAATAAGACCACTGCAGAAATCTCCACAACAACATCATGCAATAGTGAGGACTTCATGAACTTTTTTAATAATAAAATTGTAAATATTAGGCATAAAATTGAGGTTTTGAAACCGAACAATGTAATTGATGCAGATGTTAATCTAGCCATGTTAGACCAGAACCTAGAATACTTTACTCCCCTTGAAGAGAATGAACTAATTTCACTCATCTCTTCTTCAAATTCATCAACCTGTACTGTATATTAGATCCTGTACCAACATTTTCTTAAACAGATAGTACCAGCAATAATAGAACCCCTGTTGAGAATAATTAATTCTTCACTCAGCATTGGATATGTTCCAAAATCTTTTAAATTAGCAGTTATCAAACCAATAATTAAAAAACCTGACCTCGACCCCTGTCAGCTGTCCAGTTACAGACCAATATCAAACCTCCCCTTTATCTCTAAGATCCTGGAAAAGATAGTAGCGGAGCAGCTATGCTCATATATACATAGAAATGGCATACATGAACTGTATCAGTCAGGATTTAGGCCTTATCACAGTACAGAGACAGCGCTCGTTAAAGTAGTAAATGACATTTTATTGGCCTCTGATCAGGGTTGTGTAACTATGCTTGTATTACTTGACCTCAGTGCAGCTTTTAACACTGTTGATCACGCTATTCTTCTTCACAGATTAGAAAATGTAAGGGTACAGCCCTCTCCTGGCTCAGATCCTATCTGACCCATCGTTATCAGTATGTAGACTTAAATGGTGATTATTCTGCATGTTCTCTAGTGGAGTTTGGCGTTCCGCAGGGTTCAGTTTTAGGTCCACTGCTTTTTTCCCTTTACATGCTTCCTCTGGGCAACATAATCCGTAAGCATGGTATTAGTTTTCATTGTTATGCTGACGATACACAGTTATATGTCTCAGCAAAACTTGATGAGAAAAAACAGCTTACTAAAATTGAGCAATGTGTGCAGGACATAAGAAATTGGATGCTAATTAACTTCCTTCTTCCTATCTTATTATTATTATTATTATTATACATGTTTATTTAATGTATGCACTATTAAGCATGAACAATTAAATCAAAACATTAAATCTTACAAGAAAATATGTAAAGCAACAACAAGATTGGTTTTGCATTGGATTTAAATATAATTCAAGAAGTTCAAGGATGAAATAACAGGACAAAATAATGTTTATACATTCCTATAGTTGAGCTTTACCTGAGTCTGATGGTGATGATTTGTTGCTGTTGTCTTGCTCTATTGGCCCAAAACCATGTGAGAGAGACAGAGAGGAAAATCTTTCAACTCATATCCAACCACATACAGTATATACTATGAAATGAAATGTAAAAAAGTAATTCCGTTACATATAAAACTTGTACACAGTTTATTATTATAATAAGTATTATTATTGGTATTATAAGGGCCCAAGCACAATACCATCAGCACCATGACAACATTATTATGGCATCATTGCTATTTCTCTGATAATGCTGTTTTAATAGAATTCACAAGGCATACAGGTTGTCTAGTGCAAAAATTTTATTCTTATTTTTTTCTTGTAAAACCACAATTGGAATTGTTCTGCATAAAAGGTAAATACTTCATTGTGTTGAAGGATGATGGAAGGGTGGAAATAATGTTAATTTATTTAGTTACGCTTTACCTGGGTGTGATGGTGATGATTTGCTCTTGTCTTGCTCTATTGGCCCAACACCATGTAAGAAAGAGACAGAGAGGAAAAAGGTCTCTGTGAACTCAAATCCAACCACATACATTAACACCCTAATATTTGAGATAACGTGCAATTTTTGTGTTTTCGTTTAGTGATTTTTTTAGATTTTAAATCTACACCAATACTGGGGATTTCAAAACTATAAAGTAAGACATATGGAATTAGATATTTACTGTATGTAACAACAACAATGATGGTGAGTTGCTATTTTAAGACACGAAGGTCAGTGTTTGTGGAATTCTTTTTGCAAGATCAGTATTGTGATGTGTATTTGCAAAACCCATCAAGCACCGTGATGAAACTGGCTCTCATGAAGATCTTTCCAGTGAGCCAAAACCAAAACTTACCTCTGCTGCAGAGGAGAAGTTAATTTAGAGTTACTAGCCTTAAAATAAACCAATTAACAGTACAACGGATTAGAGCCATTTTGAAGAGAGATCATGAGTAGCAAATACATCTCAACATTTACTGTTCAAAGGAGATTATTGTATATTTTAGATGCCTTCAGCATTGCTTTACAGTCTAGACAAAAACAAAAATCAGGAATAACCATAGGGTTAGAAAGTGATCACAAACTTTTGAGCGGTATTGTATATACACTTTAAAATCATAAAAAAATGTAGTTGTGTTAAATATAGGTCACGTACAGTACTGTGCAAAATTCTATTATTATTATTATTATTATTATTATTATTATTATTAATATTAATAATAATAATAATAATAACAATAATAAAAGTAGTATTATACATGTTTATTTAATGAATACACTATTAATCATGATCAAAAGGAAATGGTTTCCAAACAATAGCGTTTAATCAAAACATTAAATCTTACAGGAAAATATGTAAAGCAACAATTAGATTGTTTTTTTTTTATCCGATTTAAATATATTTTAAGGAGTTGAATAATAAAATAACAAGACAAAATAATGTTTATACATTCATAGAAATGAGCTTTACCTGAGTGTGATGGTGATGATTTACTGTTGTCTTGCTCCATTGGTTAATAATAATAAAACTTGTACACAGTTTTTTATTATTATAATTATTATTACTATCATTAGGGCCCAAGCACAATGACATCAGCACCATGACAACATTATTATGACATTATTGCCATTTTTCTGATAATGCTGTTTTAATAGAATTTAAAAAGCATACAGGTTGTCTAGTGCAAAATATTTTATCTTCTTTTAATCTTGTAAAGCCACAATTAGATTTGTTCTGCATCAAATGTATATACTTCATTGTTTAAAAGGATAAAAGAAGGGTGGAAATAATGTAAATTTATTTAGTTAAACTTTACCTGGATGTGATGGTGATGATTTGCTCTTGTCTTGCTCTATTGGCCCAACACCATGTAAGAAAACGACAGAGAGAAAAAAGCTATAACTCAGATAGAACGTCATATTTACTGTATATATACTATAAAAGCCAATAAAAAAGTGTCTGTGCTAAATATACAAGTCATGTACAGTACTTTTAAGAGGCACTACCAGGAGCAGATGGCTCCAGACAACACAGATCCATTTTTATGGTTTATACGGAAATACAAATAATAATAATAATAATAATAATAATAATAGGCTAATAATAATAATAAAACCCCATTCTATAATACCCTAATATTACCTATTTACATATAACTGACTGTGTAGTTAGATAATTTTTAATGACTGGAAATAAAGTTCATACATTCATTTAGTTAAGCTTTACCTGAGTCTGATGATTTGCTGCTTTTATCTTGCTCTATTGGCCCAACGCCATGTGAGAGGAAAAGAGAGGAAATAGGTCTAACTCAAATCCAACCACATACACTAACACACTAAAGTTGAGGGGTATCGTACATACACTTTGAGATTAAAAAAAAAAAGTAGATGTGTTAAATATATGTCATAGACGGTACTGTGCAAAATGTAATTATTATTATTATTATTATTATTATTATTATTATTATTATGCATGTTTATTTAAAGAAAACACTATTAAGCATGAACAAAAATAAATAGTTTGCAAACAATAGCATTTAATCAAAACATTAAATCTTACAAGAAAATATGTAAAGCAACAATAAGATTGGTTTTGCATTGGATTTATAATTCAAGAAGTTCAAGGATGAAATGACAGGACAATATAATGTTTATACATTCATATAATTGAGCTTTACCTGAGTCTGATGGTGATGATTTCTTGCTGTTATCTTGCTCTATTGGCCCAACACCATGTGAGAGAGACAGAGAGGAAAATGCTATAACTCATATCTAACCACATACAGTATATACTATAAAATAAAATGTAAAAAAGTAATTTCGTTACATATAAAACTTGTACAGTTAATTAGTATAATAATTATTATTGCTATTATTATTAGGGCCAAAGCACAATAACATAAGCATCATGACAACATTACTATGCCATTATTTCTTTTCATTATTATTGCGATTTCTCTGATAATGCTGTTTTAATAGAATTCAAAAGGTATACAGGTTGTCAAGTGCAAAAAAAATATATAATTTTAATCTTGTAAAACCACAATTGGAATTGTTCTGCATCAAATTTATATACTTTCTTGTGTTAAAGGATGATAGAAGGGTGGAAATAATGTATTTTCGTTTAGTTAAGCTTTACCTGGGTGTGATGGTGATGATTTGTTGTTGTCTTGCTCTATTGGCCCAACCCCATGTGAGAAAGATACAAAGAGGAAAAAGCTATAACTCATATCGAACCTCAAATTTACTGTATATATACTATAAAAGCGAATTAAAAAATATCTTATTTAACACATTCTTAGTCTGGCCCCTCAACTAAAACTAATTTCCTTGAAAGGCACTACCAGGAGCAGATGGCTCCAGACAACACAAATCCATTTTTATGGTTTATACAGGAATAATAATATTAATAATAATAATAATAATAATAATAATAATAATAATAATAATAATTATAATAATTATCATTATTATTAATATTAGTGGCAGTATTATTAGTATAATAATAATAATAATAATAATAATAATAATAATTATTATTATTATTATTATTATTATTTATTTATTTATTTTTATTATTATTATTATTATTAAACAATTAATATTGTTCAGTTGTTTATAAAGTTTCATCTGAGTGTCACCCAATTCAAATATATACTATAATATCAGTGTGATATTATAAATATCTAATAATAATAATAATCTAAAAATAAAATACTAAATATAACTCAGTGTGTTGTAAGATAATTTAATGACTGAAAATAAAGTTGATACATTTATATAGTTAAGCTTTACCTGAGGGTGATGGTGATGATTTGTTGCTGTTGTTTTGTCCTATTGGCCCAAAACCATGTAACAGAAAGACAAAGGGGAACAGGCTATAACTCATATCCAACCACAAATATACTATAGAATCAAATAAAATGTAAATGTGTTAAATATACAAACATCAGAAGTTTTAGGAATCCTGTGTTTAAATTACTCTTCTTTTTATTATACATGTTAATGTGATGAATAAATTTATTGGGTCTGGATCATATTTAAATATAATTCAGTGTATTGAAGGATGATATGTATAATGGGTAGAAATAATGTTCATACTTTTATAAAGTTAAACTTTACCTGAGTCTGATGATTTGCTGCTGTTATCTTGCTCTGTTGGGCCAATGCCACGTGAGAGAGACAGAGAGGAAAAAGGTCTAACTCAAATCCAACCACATAAACAAGCACTCTAAAGTTGAGTGGTATCGTATATATACTTTGAGCTCAAAGAAAAAAGTAGTTGTGTTAAATATATGTCATGTACAGTATTGTGCAAAATTCTATTATTATTATTATTATTATTATTATTATTACAGTTTATTATATTTCTGTACAGTCTAGGTTATATATATATATATAATTCTATTTATATCTGTTTATATTGTATTTTTTTTCTTTTTTTTTCCCTATTGTATTTGTATCTTTTTAAATATGCAGCCACTAGAAAAACTATTTCCTTCAGGATTAATAAAGACCTATCTTATCTTATCTTATCTTATCTTATCTTATCTTATCTTATCTTATCTTATCTTATTATTATTATTATTATACATGTTTATTTAATGTATGCACTATTAAGCATGAACAAAAAGTAATGGTTTGCAAACAATAGCTTTTAATCAAAACATTAAATCTTACAAGAAAATATGTAAAGCAACAACAAGATTGGTTTTGCATTGGATTTAAATATAATTCAAGAAGTTCAAGGATGAAATAACAGGACAAAATAATGTTTATACATTCCTACAGTATAGTTGAGCTTTACCTGAGTCTGATGGTGATGATTTGTTGCTGTTGTCTTGCTCTATTGGCCCAACACCATGTGAGAGAGACAGAGAGGAAAATCTGTCAACTCATATCCAACCACATACAGTATATACTATGAAATGAAATGTAAAAAAGTAATTCCGTTACATATAAAACTTGTACACAGTTTATTATTATAATAAGTATTATTATTGGTATTATAAGAGCTCAAGCACAATACCATCAGCACCATGACAACATTATTATGGCATCATTGCTATTTCTCTGATAATGCTGTTTTAATAGAATTCACAAGGCATACAGGTTGTCTAGTGCAAAAATTTTATTCTTATTTTTTTCTTGTAAAACCACAATTGGAATTGTTCTGTATAAAAGGTAAATACTTCATTGTGTTGAAGGATGATGGAAGGGTGGAAATAATGTTAATTTATTTAATTACGCTTTACCTGGATGTGATGGTGATGATTTGCTGTTGTCTTGCTCTATTGGCCCAACACCATGTAAGAAAGAGACAGAGAGGAAAAAGGTCTCTGTGAACTCAAATCCAACCACATACATTAAAACCCCAATATTTGGGATAACGTGCAATTTTTGTGTTTTCGTTTAGTGATTTTTTTAGATTTTCAATCTACACCAATACTGAGGATTTCAAGACTATAAAGTAAGACATATGGAATTAGATATTTACTGTATGTAACAACAACAATGATGGTGAGTTGCTATTTTAAGACACGGAGGTCAGTGTTTGTGGAATTCTTTTTGCAAGATCAGTATTGTGATGTGTATTTGCAAAACCCATCAAGCACCGTGATGAAACTGGCTCTCATGAAGATCTTTCCAGTGAGCCAAAACCAAAACTTACCTCTGCTGCAGAGGAGAAGTTAATTTAGAGTTACTAGCCTTAAAATAAACCAATTAACAGTACAACGGATTAGAGCCATTTTGAAGAGAGATCATGAGTAGCAAATACATCTCAACATTTACTGTTCAAAGGAGATTATTGTATATTTTAGATGCCTTCAGCATTGCTTTACAGTCTAGACAAAAACAAAAATCAGGAATAACCATAGGGTTAGAAAGTGATCACAAACTTTTGAGCGGTATTGTATATACACTTTAAAATCATAAAAAATGTAGCTGTGTTAAATATAGGTCATGTACAGTACTGTGCAAAATTCTTTTATTATTATTATTATTATTATTATTATTATTATTATTATTATCAGTAGTAGTAGTAGTAGTAGTATACATGTTTATTTAATGAATACACTATTAAGCATAATCAAAAGGAAATGGTTTCCAAACAATAGCGTTTAATTAAAACATTAAATATTACAGGAAAATATGTAAAGCAACAATTAGATTGTTTTTTTTTTAAATCCGATTTAAATATATTTCAAGGAGTTGAATAATAAAATAACAAGACAAAATAATGTTTATACATTCATAGAAATGAGCTTTACCTGAGTGTGATGGTGATGATTTACTGTTGTCTTGCTCTATTGGTTAATAATAATAAAACTTGTACACAGTTTTTTATTATTATAATTATTATTACTATCATTAGGGCCCAAGCACAATGACATCAGCACCATGACAACATTATTATGACATTATTGCCATTTCTCTGATAATGCTGTTTTAATAGAATTTAAAAAGCATACAGGTTGTCTAGTGCAAAATATTTTATCTTCTTTTAATCTTGTAAAGCCACAATTAGATTTGTTCTGCATCAAATGTATATACTTTATTGTTTTAAAGGATAAAAGAAGGGTGGAAATAATGTAAATTTATTTAGTTAAACTTTACCTGGATGTGATGGTGATGATTTGCTCTTGTCTTGCTCTATTGGCCCAACACCATGTAAGAAAACGACAGAGAGAAAAAAGCTATAACTCAGATAGAACGTCATATTTACTGTATATATACTATAAAAGCCAATAAAAAAGTGTCTGTGCTAAATATACAAGTCATGTACAGTACTTTTAAGAGGCACTACCAGGAGCAGATGGCTCCAGACAACACAGATCCATTTTTATGGTTTATACGGAAATACAAATAATAATAATAATAATAATAATAATAATAATAATAATAATAGGCTAATAATAATAATAAAACCCCATTCTATAATACCCTAATATTACCTATTTACATATAACTGACTGTGTAGTTAGATAATTTTTAATGACTGGAAATAAAGTTCATACATTCATTTAGTTAAGCTTTACCTGAGTCTGATGATTTGCTGCTTTTATCTTGCTCTATTGGCCCAACGCCATGTGAGAGGAAAAGAGAGGAAATAGGTCTAACTCAAATCCAACCACATACACTAACACACTAAAGTTGAGGGGTATCGTACATACACTTTGAGATTAAAAAAAAAAAGTAGATGTGTTAAATATATGTCATAGACGGTACTGTGCAAAATGTAATTATTATTATTATTATTATTATTATTATTATTATTATTATTATGCATGTTTATTTAAAGAATACACTATTAAGCATGAACAAAAATAAATAGTTTGCAAACAATAGCATTTAATCAAAACATTAAATCTTACAAGAAAATATGTAAAGCAACAATAAGATTGGTTTTGCATTGGATTTATAATTCAAGAAGTTCAAGGATGAAATGACAGGACAATATAATGTTTATACATTCATATAATTGAGCTTTACCTGAGTCTGATGGTGATGATTTCTTGCTGTTATCTTGCTCTATTGGCCCAACACCATGTGAGAGAGACAGAGAGGAAAATGCTATAATTCATATCCAACCACTTACAGTATATACTATAAAATAAAATGTAAAAAAGTAATTTCGTTACATATAAAACTTGTACAGTTAATTAGTATAATAATTATTAATGCTATTATTATTAGGGCCAAAGCACAATAGCATAAGCATCATGACAACATTACTATGCCATTATTTCTTTTCATTATTATTGCAATTTCTCTGATAATGCTGTTTTAATAGAATTCAAAAGGTATACAGGTTGTCAAGTGCAAAAAAAATATATAATTTTAATCTTGTAAAACCACAATTGGAATTGTTTTGCATCAAACTTATATACTTTCTTGTGTTAAAGGATGATAGAAGGGTGGAAATAATGTATTTTCGTTTAGTTAAGCTTTACCTGGGTGTGATGGTGATGATTTGTTGTTGTCTTGCTCTATTGGCCCAACACCATGTGAGAAAGATACAAAGAGGAAAAAGCTATAACTCATATCGACCCTCAAATTTACTGTATATATACTATAAAAGCGAATAAAAAATATATCTTTCGTAACACATTCTTAGTCTGGCCCCTCAACTAAAACCAATTTCCTTGAAAGGCACTACCAGGAGCAGATGGCTCCAGACAACACAGATCCATGTTCATAATTTATAAGGGAATGCAAAACTCTCCACCACAACAAGAAGATAATTCCTAAAAAGCTGTTATTATTATTATTATTATTTTATTATTATTATTATTATTATTATTATTATTATTAAGCATGCTTATGCATTTTTAATTGTTTTTATTTAGTCGATTATTTAAGTAAGTAAGTAATTAATACTAATTATTAATAATTAATAATGTTCAGTTATTTATATAATAGATGTTTATCTGAGTGTCACCCAAACCAATTATATACTATAATATCAAAGAGGAAGTTGTGAATTTGGGTAGAAGTAACATTCAAATGATCATTGTTCCAAATCTTTAATATGCAACTTAGGTAGGATTCTATAAAACCAAAATTCACATAATTACATATAACTTAGTGGGTTGTGAAATAACTTAATGACTGGAAATAAAGTTCATACATTTATATAGTTAAGCTTTACCTGGGTGTGATGGGGATGATTTACTGTTGTCTTGCTCTATAGGCCCAATACCATGTAAGAAAGAAAAAGAGGGGAAAAAGCTTTTACTAATTGAACTTCATTTTTACTTTATTTATACTATAAAAGCCAATAAAAAAAGTATCTGTGTTAAATATACAAGTCATGTACAGTACTGTTAAAAAGTCTAGGCATGTTGTGTTAATTATTATTATTATTAGGACCCAAGCATTCCTAAGGAATTTTTCCCACCATTTGGGGCTTTTGGGGGATCCAGAGCTGAGGCTGTGCATAGAGGTAAGCTCCACTAGCTCTAACATATAACACTGCAGTCCCTTCACATGCTCTGGCTCCTTCACCCCACAGGGAATTGATGTTTCATGTCCCCAAAGCCAGCCTCGGACATGGACCTCCGGTCAAGGTCATTATTAGTAGTAGTAGTAGTATGAGTAGTAGTATGCAGGTTTATGTATTTTTCTATTATTTATTTATTTAGTTGATTAATTAATTAAGTAAGTAAGCAATTATATCATGATTATACAATTAATAATGTTCAGTTTTTATATAGTAGAGGTTTAACTCAAAATTCAAATTTTATTTGTCACGTACACAGTCATACACCGTACGATATGCAGTGAAATGGCCATGAATGCCCAGTCAGTGTTGGATGTTACAAAAAGATGGTATTAGTCCTGTGTTGTGGTTGAGAGACCTTATCGCCTGCAGGAAGAAGCTCCTTCTCAGTCTCTCTGTTTTGGCCTTCAGGGAGCGAAATCGCTTCGCAGACCGCAACAGAGAGAACAGTCCATTGTTGGGATGGCTGAGGTCCTTCACTATCTTCCTGGCCTTGGTCTAGCACCGCTTGCTGTAGATCAAGTGCAGGTCAGGGAGCTTGGTGCGGATGATGCGCTTAGCTGATCGCACCACCCTCTGTGGAGCTCGTCTGTCCTGCATGGTGCTGTTTCCCGTCAGGATGCTCTCTATGGTGCAGGAGTAGAAACTCCTGAGCACCTTGAAGGGCAGTTTGAAGTCTCTCAAGCGTCTTAGGTGGTAGAGACGCTACGGGGCTTTTTTCACCATGGTGTTGATGTGACAGGACCATGGTGGGTCCTGCATGATGTGAACACCGAGGTATGAAAGCTGTCCCCTCTCTCCAATGGGCTCCTGTTGATGACTGGGGCCTGGTAGTTCCTCTCCTGCTTTGTACAATAGTCCACTATCAGCTCCTTTGTCTTGCGGACATTCAGGAGGTGGTTGTTCCTCTGACACCATTTCTCCAGATTTCCATTCTTCTCTAGGTAGGCCGACTCATCGTTGTTGGTAATCAGGCCCACCACGACAGTGTCGTCAGCAAACTTAATGACGGCGGTGGAGTTGGTAGATGCCACGCAGTCATAGGTGTACAAAGAGTACAGCAGGGGGCTCAGAACACTCCAGCTTCAGTGCTGAGAGTGATGGAGGCTGAGACATGTCCGCCCATCTTTACTGCCTGTGGCCTTCTAGTTAGGAAGTTTGAGATCCACTGATACATAGATGAGCTGAGTCCCAGGTGCTCCAGCTTGGTGGTGAGTGTGGGGGGAGTTATGGTATTAAATGCAGAGCTGTAGTTGATGAAGAGCATTTTCACATAATTCCCCCTTCGAGTGTCCAGGTGAGTGAGTGATGTGTGGAGGAGATGTGAGATTGCATCGTCTGTGGAACGGTTTGGGCGGTATGCGAACTGTAGTGGGTCCAGTGTGTCCGGTAGTGAAGAAATGATGAAGTCTCTAACCAGGCGTTTAAAGCACTTTATCACTACTGAGGTGAGGGCTACAGGGCGATAGTCATTGAGAGAAGCAGGATAAGGTTTCTTCGGGACAGGAACAATGATTGAAGCATGTGGGGATCAACGACTGAAATAAATAGGGGGAGAATATCTCTGAACACAGGTGCTAGCTGGTCTCCGCAGGCTCTGAGTATACAACCTGAGATGCAGTCTCGTCCTGCTGCTTTCCTGGTCTTTACTCTCTTGAAGGCTTTACCCACATCATGCTCGGAGATGATGAATGCGTTTCCAGTGCTGGCAGTGTCTTCCTGTCTGCAGCCGTTAACACCGCTAGCATTAGCGCCACTAGCATTAATCAAATCAAATTAAAAAGAAACGTCCCTTTTTCAGGACTGTGTATTTTAACAATAATGTAAAAATTCAAATAACTTTACAGATCATTATTGTAAAGGGTTTAACCAAGTTTTCCATGCATGTTCAATTAACCATAATCAATTAATTAACATGCATGTGTGGAATGGTCGGCATTTAGGGTCACAGTTCTAAAAAATGCAGGACACTAAAAAGACTTGTCTACCTGTAAAAAACACCCTAAAAAAGATGCCCAGGGTCCCTGTGTCACGAACGGGGTGTTGTGGCAGGTGTTGAACGCCGTGGGCGGAAGGAGCAGGCATAGAGGCAGAGGGGTTATGTAATCAAAAAAGAGTCTTTTAATAATAAAAAAACACAAAGTACAAATAAAGACACAAACAAAGGAACAAACAAACTCAAACAATACTTAACTCTGTGCTAACAGGGGCTCTCTGGCAAGACACAGGCAGAGGGAGACACATAACACGCCCTGTGGCGAGACACAGGCAGAGGGAGACACATAACACGTCCTTTGGCGAGACACAGGCTGAGGGAGACACACAACACGTCCTGTGGCGAGACACAGGCTGAGGGAGACACATAACACGTCCTGTGGCGAGACACAGGCAGAGGGAGACACATAACACGCCCTGTGGCGAGACACAGGCAGAGGGAGACACATAACACGCCCTGTGGCGAGACACAGGCAGGGGGAGGACAAACATAGCCTTCCCTGTGGCGAGACACCGGCAGGAGAAGGACAAACATAACAGGACACACAGCCTATGCGTGGAGCTGAGACTGGACACTAGAGGGAGACACCAGAGAGAAGAGAGACACTAGAGGGAGACACCAGAGAGAAGAGAGACACTAGAGGGAGACACCAGAGAGAAGAGAGACACTAGAGGGAGACACGTAGAGACACTAGAGGGAGACACGTAGAGACACTAGAGGGAGACATGGCAGTTACATGTCTCTTCTGCTACACATACACCTAGCTGTCTTTAGCCCCAACATGCACTAAGCTACACTTACCGAATAGCTTAACACACACTAGGGAATGGAAACACAGACGAGGGATACTCAGTGGCTAGGCTAGGGGACACTTAAAGGCTAAGCACACTGGGCAACTAGGGAGGTAGGAAACACAGGACAGCTAGAGAAACAGAGGGGCTATGGCTAGAAACATGCTAGTTACTATAACTCAACATAGATTTTGGCTAAACACGCTCCTAGCCAAACACACACCTAACTACTTACCTGACTCTAGCTAAACACACAAGAACACAGGAGGACAGGACTGAATCAGCTCCACTAACACAGACACACAGAACATACACAGAAACATTGCCAATAAGAGAGCCCAAGTCAACACAACTAAAATCAAAATAAACTAAACAAAGAACAGAAATAAACTAAAACTAAATGCCCACACAAGTGACAGTGGTGATACCAAAAATGCTCGACCCAGTTTCCCAGTCTAAACAGCTATTTATAGATTGATTGATGGCTACCTCGGTTCAGGTGTGCACTCGCATCACCTGACCGAGGTGCCTGCTGGGAAACTGAGTCAGCCAACAAAAACTACAAAATAAAAACAGTGACCTCTAGTGGCGGACCCTTACACCCTGCTCATCTGCGTGAACGTGCATTAGCCATGCTGCAGGGAGGCATGAGGACTGCTGATCTGGCTAGGGCAATAAATTGCCATGTTCTCACTGTGAGACGCCTAAGACAGCGCTACAGGGAGACAGGAAGGACAGCTGATCATCCTCGCAGTGGAAGACCACCACAACACCTGCACAGGATCGGTACATCCGAATATCACACCTGCGTGACAGGTACAGGATGGCCACAATAACTGCCAGAGTCACACCAGGAACACACAATCCCTCCATCAGTGCTCAGACTGTCTGCAATAGGCAGTCCATGAGGAGGAGATGCACTGCAGTACTTTAAGCAGCTGGTGGCCACACCAGATACTGACTGATACTTTTGATTTTGAGCCTCCCTTCATTCAGGGACACATTGTGAAACATTTTTTATTTATGTCTTATGGTGTTGACTCTTTTAGTATTCATACGAATATTTACACAATAAGTTTACTGAAAGTAAAAACAGTTGAATATCAGAGGATGTTTTTTTTTTGCTGAGTATATACAGTATATATACACACAATATACATACATACACATATACACATACACACACGTATACGCATACATACACACACATATATACATATGTACATATGTATATCCACATACACACACGTTTGAGAGTGTCTACTTGTGTAAATGTTTAAAGAATGTCCGCAATGAATATTGTGCAAAAGGCAATTATGTGCAGTATGGAGTTCATAAAGTGTCTTAGTGACTATAAAGTGACAGTGTAGTGTCCATGAAGGCCTATTGGTCAATGTTCAGCAGTCTGATGGCCTGATGATAGAAGCTATCCCTCAGCCTGCTGGTTTGGGAACGGATACTGCCATACCTCCTGCCTGACGGGAGAAGTTTAAATAGGTTGTTACTGGGGTGACTGGAGTCTTTAATGATCCTTCTCGCTTTCCTTTCGCTTCCTGTAGATGTCCTGGAGGGAGGGAAGCTCACCTCCAATTATCCTCTCGGAACACCGCACCACTCTGCAGAGCTTTGCGGTTGTGGGCGGTGCTGTTGCCGTTCTAGGTCATGATTGATCCAGTGAGGATGCTCTTGAAAGCACAGCACTGTGGAGCACCAGAGTTCATTGTGATGGAGGATGAGGTGATACTGCCCAGTCTGACCATCTGGCATCTGTCGGACAGGAAGTTAAGGATCCAGCTGAAGAGAGAGCTGCTCAATCCTAGATCTTGTAGTTTCCTGTCCAGCTTCGAGGGAACTATGGTGTTAAATGCTGAGCTATAATCTACAAGCAACATTCTCACATACACATCTTTCTTCTCCAGGTGGGTGAGGGCATTATGAAGAGTCAGGGCTATGGCGTCATCAGTGGATCTTTTGTGGCGGTATGCAAATTGTAGAGGGTCCAATGAGTCCAGCAGCGCAGAGTAGATGAAGTTCCTGACCAGCCTCTTAAAGCATTTGCTCACGATGGGGGTCAGGGCTACTGGTCGCCACTCGTTCAGGGATGTGATGGTGGAGGATTTGGGTACAGGGACGATGGTGGCCATTTTGAAGCAGGCTAGGACTACAGACAGAGAGAGGGAGAGGTTGAAGATGTTTATGAACACTCCAGCCAGCTGAGCCGTGCATGATTTAAGGACACGGCCGGGGATTCCGTCAGGACCAGCGGCTTTGCTTGCGTTTACCTGTCTGAAGCACTTTCGTGCTTGTTTAGACATTCTTCCTCCGTTGTTAGTGGTAATTTTATTTGTGATAGGTGTGTGTTAGTGAGCACTTTGACGAAGAAGATATCAGCATTAGAGGAGCGCATCCAGACTTTAGAGAGGGTTAGAGAGCGCGAGAGCAGCTTTATTCCTGTAGCAGGCAGTCTGGGTGCTGCAGGTGGAGATAACCAGCCCCCGACTCCGGCATTAGAGCCCTCACAGCAGGGCGAGTGGGTGACGACTCGGCGGCATACTCGTTCAGCCAAAGCTAAAGCTAAGGCTGGCCCACTGGAGCACACCTCTTTTTCGTTTCACGTGTCCAACAGGTTTGCTCTCCTCAGTGCTGTACCCACTGAGAAACCTGAAAAAGCTCTGGGTATAGGAGACTTCATACTAAGACGTGAAATTAGCCAGGCCTTTAGGGGCGCCAGTGGCAGTGGTTAGGTGTATCACGGGAAACCAGAGCACCGGACATAGCAGGTAATCTTAGGGCTCTAGGACAGCATAGGTTCTCTAAGATAGTAGTACATGCTGGAGCTAATGATATACGCCTTCGTCAGTCAGAGGTTAGTAAGAGTAACTTTACGGAGGTGTTCAAATTAGCCAAGGCGAGGTCCGATGACGTAATATGCTCTGGTCCCATCCCAATGAGACATGGGGACATAGCTTACAGCAGGTTATGGTCGCTGAACCGCTGGATGTCCAGGTGGTGCTCCGAAAACAACGTGGGCTTCATAGATAATTGGAAGACCTTGGAAGGCAAAGCTGGCCTTTTAGGGCGGGACGGTGTCCATCCCACTCGGGAAGGTGCTGCTCTCATTTCTTGTAGTATAGCTGATAGTCTTAGAAGAGGCCTAGTTAATCGGTGACAATCTGGAGCCCAGGCCAGGGAGCAGACAGACAGGCTAAACCAACCGTCTGCTAGCTGCATAGAGTTGTCACCCAGGGTTCACTGTATTGAGACTGTGTCTGTTCCCCAAGCTAAACACAAATTTAGAAAGACTCAGAAAGTCTGTTTTAGTAATTTAATTAACATAGATACCACAAACTCATACTGAATCATACTAAATGCGCAGCCGGCACCTCTTATCTAAAGCTAGGACTGTTAAATATTCTCTCTCTCGCATCTAAAGCAGTTATTGTTAACCAAACTATCACAGACCAGGAGTTTGATATATTATGTTTAACTAAAACCTGGATTAAACAGGACAAGTATGTTGCTCTAAATGAAGCTAGTCCTCCTGCATACAGCTACATACACTAGCCTTGGCTAACTGGTAGAAAAGGAGGCGTCGCAGTTATATACACTGATAATTTGGCTATAGTACAAAAACACAGATTTAAATTTAATGCATTTGAAATTTTTTATAGTAACATAAAGTCAGCTCAGACGATTCCGCTAATCATCATTTACAGACCCCCGGGGCCGTACTCTGAGTTTCTCTGTGAATTTGCAGATTTCCTCTTAAACCTTGTCGTTTCCATAGACAAAGAGTTAATTGCTGGAGATTTTAATATTCATTTTGAGAATCCAGAAGACCCTTAGTAGGAGTAAATCAGTGTGTAGTAGGACCCACTCATAAAGCAGGTCACACTTTGGACTTAATATTATCCTTCGGATTAAGTATAAGAAACATAATTACAATTCCACAGTCTGAAGTTATCTCAGATCACTGTCTTGTCTCGATTAGTGTGTCATAGTAATAATGCATGCACAGCACTGGCTACCGCCTTAAACATACGTACGTTCACATCAAATACCACACAGAGAGTTATTAACTTTGATTGGATCTAGGGTCAACACTTCGTTATAGCTTAGATAATGTAGCTCCAGTTAAAAGAAAAATAATTTCAGATAAGAAACTCACTTCTTGGTATAATGACCACACACGCACTCTAAAACAAACCGCTCGGAAATTAGAACGCAAAGGGCGTCAAACTAAATTGTCAGTCTTCTAAATAGCATAAAAGGAGAGCATCCTGAACTAGAGAAAAGCTTTCAGTGCTGCTAGATTAATGTATCTCTCTAATCTTATAGAAAATACCAAAAATAATCCTAGATTTTTATTTAATACGATAGCTAAATTAACTAAAAACAAGACCACTGGAGAAATCTCCACAACCACATACAGTAGTGAGGATTTCATGAACTTTTTTAATAACAAAATCATAAATATTAGGCAAAAAATTCAGGCTTTGAAACCAGGCAATTTAAGTAATACAGATGATAAATTAATCACATCACATCAGAACCTAGAATACTTTACTTCCCTTAAAGCGAGACAACTAATTTCACTCATCTCCTCTTCAAAATCGTCAACCTGTAAATTAGATCCTATACCGAAACATTTTCATAGGCAGATAGTTCAAGCAATAACAGACCCCCTGTTGAAAGTAATTAACTGTTCAATCAGCAGTGGGTATGTTCCTAAACCACTAATCAAGGAACCTGACCTTGACCCCTGTCAGCTTTCCAATTACAGGCCGATATCAAACCTCCCGTTTATCTCTAAAATTCTGGAAAAGGTAGCATCACAGCAGCTATGTTCATTTCTATATAGAAATAGCATAAACGAACTGTATAGAGTTAGGATTTAGGCCTCATCGCAGCACAGAGGCAGCACTCGTTAAAGTAGTAAATGACTTCTAGTGGCCTCTGATCAGAGTTGCGTCACTATACTTGTGTTTCTCGACCTTATACTTGTGTTACTCAACCTTGGTGCAGCTTTTGACACTATTGATCATAGTATTCTCCTTTACAGATTAGAAAATGTAGTAGGAATTAAGGAAACGGCCCTCTTATGGCTCAGATCCTATTTGACTGATCGTTATCACTTTGTAGATTTAGATGGTGACCATTCCTCATGTTCTCAAGTTCAGTTTGGTGTTCCACAGGGTTCTGTTTTAGGCCCACTGCTTTTTTCCCTTTACATGCTTCCTGTGTTATTAGTTTTCATTGTTATGCTGATGACACACAAGTATACGTTTCAGCAAAACTAGATGAGAAAAACCAGTTTACTAAAGTTGAGCAATGTATGCGGGACAAAAGAGATTGAATGTTAATTAATTTCCCTCTGCTTAATCCTGATAAGACAGAAGTTCTAGTCATAGGACCTCAAGCAGCAAGAAGTAAGCTTTCTGATCACACTGTGATTTTAAATGGCCTTTCTGTTCCATCAAGTGCAACAGTAAAAGACCTTGGTGTAAATATAGATTCCAGCCTATCATTTGAAGCACATGTAAATAATATTACCAGGATAGCATTCTTTCACCTCAGAAATATTGCCAAGATAAGAAGTATATTGTCACCAAATGATGCAGAAAACCTAGTTCATGCTTTTATCACCTCTAGGTTGGATTATTGTAAAGCCTTACTGTCTGGTTGTTCAACTAGGTGCTTAACACTAGTAGAACAAAAGAACTGTAGGTGTGATCACAACCCCCTCCGAACGACCGTGCCATCAATCACTGACCACCTCAGAAGTTCCCTCCAATGTATGCTGATGTTTTGCAAGTATTTTTGCAAAACTATGGCACTCTTTTGAGAGGTGGTTGGAATGTGTTATTCATTTATTTATTCTATACAAGGGCACTAACTACACAGATTAAACTGTTACCTTATTTTATTCTTATACTCATCGCTGTGCTTGTTGTATAACTGAAAAACGCCGCAACTGCTTCAGGGGAGGTGTGTGTGTGTGTGTGTGTGTGTGAGCGCGCGCGCGCGCTGCAGCCTGTGAATGAATACGCACAGCAGAGGGACAGAGACATGAGGGACATCTAATACCTTATTGTGTAGTGTCCCTTTTTCAGCAGATTTCTCTCAGTTTATCAACTTGTAATATATTTATTTTAGGAATATATTAACATGTGCAGACATTTAGTTGAGCGCTGCCCCTCTTGCCCCTGAATAGAGCCAGCCTCGATTACACACACATACACACACATATATATATAGCATGCATCGAATACACACATATATATTATATATATATATATATATATATATATATATATATATATATATAGCATGTATCTTTATACATTTGGAATCTGCATCTACATTTTCTGTTGCATGTATAGAATTAGTTTCAGCTGAAACTCATGATCAATGGTGTTGGGGTACTTATGTAGTGATAATTAGTTTCAGCCAAATCATTAAAACTAACAATAGACTATGAGAGGTGGTTGGAAGGTGTTACTCTGAATATAAACAAACTAAATACAGCTTTTTTTTCTCAGAGGTAAACAGAAAAGTGAAGTTGTTCAGCTGTTTAGTGTCACTATGTCATAACCAGTGAAACAACGTGGACTCATCGCTGTGCTTGCTGTAACTGAAAAAAACGCTGCAACTACTTCAAAGTCTTTCCACTTTCTTTGACCGCTGAAATCCGACACGACACCACATTAGGCTACGTCTTGACTCATTTGCATATCGACGGTCAATAGATGTTGACCGAGGGCTCAGGGGAGGTGTGTGTGTGTGTGCGCGCGCCTACTTCGTTTACTTTTATAAACATATAAACAAACAACATACAGCTTTTTTTCTTTCTCAGAGGTAAACGGGAAAGTGAAGTTGTTCAGCTGTTTAGTGTCACTATGCAGATGTTACACTCAGTGTAGTTACTGAAATCTTTGATTTAGTTCTCATTCAGTGGCCACACATCACTTACACATTTCCCTCGCTTTTATTACATGAACATAAGCAGTGAAACAATTCGCAGGTTTATAATACACCGCGGCCAAGTGAACCGATTAGGCGCGTGGTCCGTTGCCTAGCAACACTGAACGAAACGAGACATATTCGTTGTGTTTGCTTCGGTTATGACATAGCATAGTTTATTATTTGCTGTAGTAGATCTGATTTATACAAATTTAATATTGTTTTAGCGATAATTTCACGGAAGCGAGTTCAGAACTAAATCGCTGCTCCGAGACGTTCAGAAGCTTCAAATAGAATGAACACACTGACAACATTTTCTCCATACGATATAAAATTAAGTAGAGCTTTCCTTTTTGTTATAGTACGAAGCCCCTAGATGGACAAAGGAGGAGAAAAAACGGCAGAAAAAAGTCAAAAACTTTGGGTTATAATTCCAAACATGACTTGTTTTTCCCCTCTTCGTTTGTCTCCTTAGAGACTCTGTAGTAGGTTTTCTCAGTTGAATATGAAAAAAGATACCGCTTATTATCAACGCGGGAATGAATGGCGCATTGTCCAAGTGCAAGTTGATCTTGGAGCTAAACTATTTGCTTTGGGTGAAAGCGCCATCTAGCGATCATTGTGTGTCAGCAGCAGCTTCCCATTCAAAACAATAGGCGGTCAAATGACCGCTGAACCGCGCTTTTAGTAGGTGACACTGGCGCGGCGCTTCTAGTGTTAAACAAGCTTCAATTAGTCCAGAATGCAGCAGTGAGAGTCCTCACTTGAACCAGAAGATACGAGCACATCACTCCTATCTTATCCACATTGCATTGGCTTCCTGTAAAATTTTGCATCGATTTTAAAATACTTCTCTTGGCGTATAAAGCATTCAATGGTCTCACGCCGCAGTAACTGAATAAACTGCTGAATGAATCCGCCACGCCTACTTGGATCAAAGGATGCAGGCTGCTTGTCAGTACCACATATTATTAAAACTGCAGCAGGGGGCAGAGCTTTTTCTTACAAAGCCCCAAAGTTATGGACTAGTCTTCCAATTAATGTTTGGGACTCAGACTCAGTCTCAGTGTTTAAGTCTAGGCTAAAAACCTAATTATTTAGCCAAGCATTTTTGTAAATAGATTAGCCTTAGGTAAAGGAGTAGATCTGGGGGACTCAAGGACGTAGAGTATTATGGTGAACTGGTATGTTTAAATGCTGTCTTCGCCACTCTCATTGATCACTCAGGTTTGTTGACGGTGAGGTGATTGGTTGCTTTACATCTCTGGAAGCCCTCATGTTTGTGTTTCCTTCTGGCTCTCCCTTTTTGGTTATGCTGTCATAGTTAGTCTTGCCGGAGTCCCTGCTTGCACCCTGCACTAAATATACATTCACCTTATACATTGTTTGACTGTGACCATACCTAACTGCCATCTCTCCATCTTTTTTGCTTTCTCCTCTTCTGCTCTCTCCTCTCTCTCTCTCCCTCTCTCCTTTTTCCTCTACCTATATCTCAGTCAAGCTATAAATGTCGCTCCTGAGCTGTCAGTGATCCAGACCTCCTCTGCCCTAACTCGTCCTGGAGTCCTGCTTCTGGTTGAAGATCTCATCACATGGTTGCCCCGTGTGGTCTGCCTGGAATGCGAGTGGTGACTGGGGATGGTTCCACTTTTCCATGAAGGTGGTCCTGTCCTCGACTGATGAAGACAGTTGTTCTCTGAGGATCTGTGACTTTAGTCGATCAATAGTTCAGGACTGGAATTTCTTACAGTACCTACCTGAGCCTTCAGGAAAAAACTGTACTTTAATCTTACACATCTCCTCTTATACTGAACTTCCAGTCTCGCATAATATTATGCACATCAATCCCTACTATCTGTTTTCACCCAGATGAGGATGGGTTCCCTGTTGAGTCTGGTTCCTCTCAAGGTCTATTACCATCTCAGGGAGTTTTTCCTTGTCACTGTTGCCGTCGTTTTTGGCTTGCTCATCAGGGACAATCATATCGTTTTGATACATTCACATTTCATACAAACCAAATTCTTTTGATTGTGTAAAGCTGCTTTGTGACAATATAAATTGTTAAAAGCGCTATACAAATAAAATTTAATTAAATTGCTAATTTTAATGCATTAGTCTCATTATAAAATAGCTTAATTAAAAGTCAGCCAATTAGTTCTGATATAAAATAAAATCCTTAAACAGGCCTACAGTATATTCCGTCATTAATACATCTTTGATAACGTGCTATAATGTGCTTGCATACACAGCTGATTTATAAAGACTGCATCACAAGGGCAGTGACTAGCGTGTTGAGCTGAAATAATGCTCAGGGTGAGTTAAGAATGGTCCAGACCAACCTTATGAATGTGTGACTTACCTAAGATATGCTAAAAGTAGAAATGTTTTGGGAACTGCGCCATAACGTTGAGAGAGGTTAGGGGACAACTTACATACAACCACATACAGTGATACTATAAAATGAGATTTTAAAAAGTAATTGCATTACATATGAAACATGTAGACAGTTTATAATAATAATAATATTATTAATAATACTAATAATACTAATAATAATAATAATAATAATAATAATAATTATTATTATTATTATTATTAGGGCCTAAGCACAATAACATCAGTACCATGACAACATTTCTATGGCATCATTGCCATTGCTCTGATAATGCTGTTTTAATAGAATTTAAAAGGCATAAAAACTGTCACTAATATTTTCATGTAACCGGTAGTGGTGGTGAAACAAACCAATCATTTGTATACAATCATAGTTGATAGACAAACAGCTTTGGTCTTCTATAATTTTTCGGCAAGGCAAAACTTTTTTTAAAATAGCCACCTCAGGCAAAATGTTAAAAGGGCTGAAGTTTTGTCTAATGAAAAAATTTACATGAACCACACGGCTCCGCAGACGGCGTCGTCTTCAGTTTAGCAAAACAACACGCTGTATATAGTGATGCCACTATTACCCATTTATATGATCTTAGCCACTTAGAGCCAAATTGTTTGCCACCTGTTCAATATTGAAAGTGATTGCCAATTTTAATGCATTAGTCTCATTATAAAATAGGCTAATTAAAAGTCATTCAATTAATTCTGAAATAAAATAAATCACTTAAACAGGCATACAGTACAGTATATTCCGTCAATAATACGTCTTTGATAACGTGATATAATGTGCTTGCATACACAGGTGATTTATAAAGACCGCATTACAATGGCGGTGACTAGCCGTTAGACTGGACCAACCTTACAAATGTGGGACTTACAAACGTTTCGGAAATCGCACCATAACGTTAAGAGAGAGGTTAAGGGACAACTTAAGAACTACTTAGCAAAAAGAAGCTTTCGGGAAACCGGGCCCAAACTTTTATATATTTAAGCTTTTGGATTTTGTTCTGCATCAATTTTAAATATACTTTAGTGTGTTGAAGGATGATATAAGGCATAAAATAATGTAAATTTATTTAGCTAAGCCTTACCTGGGTGTGATGGTGATGATTTGCTGTTGTCTTGCTCTATTGGCCCAACACCATGTAAGAAAGAAACAGAGAGGAAAAGCTATAACTCATATCGAACCTCATATTTACTGTATATACAGTATACTATAAAAGCCAATAAAATGTATCTGTGTTAAATATACAAGTCATTTACAGTACTGTTAAAAAGTCTTAGGCATGTTGTGTTAATTATTATTATTAGGGCCCAAGCACTATAGGGTGTGCAGGACCCTTTTGTTTTCCTAAAGATTTTTCCCCCAACATTTCGAGCTTTTTGGAGATCCAGAGCTGAGGCTGTGCATAGAGGTAACCCCCACTAGATTTAATTTTAAACACTTTAGTCCCTTTACATGCTCTGGTTCCTGTCAAGAACTAACCTGAGATGACCAGAAGACGTAGCTTTAGTGGTTAGCCCTTTGTAGCATGAATGGTAAACCCAAACGCGGATGAACACGAGTAGGCAGGATAATCACGCTTTTAGTCTAAGGACTCTCACAAATGGGGAGTAAGGGAAAGACACAATCTAACCCGCGTCCTATAGATACACACTTGATCAGGAATTGAAACCAAAAGGGTAAGTACTCACAGTTAGGTGAAGGATTCCGAAGTGGCATCGGCGAAACTCAATAAATGAGCGAGGTGCTATGGTTTGTTTACCTCTTTTATACTTCCTGGTTTGCAACCGCTTAACTTCCGGGTCCTAGTTCCGGTCGCGTTCCGAGTGTGCATGACAGTACCCCCCTGTCCAGGACCGGCTCCAGACGGTCCTGAGGTGGAGGATACCCTGTGACGGTAGTCCCGGATGAGCTCAGGGTCGAGGATGAACCGTGCTGGGACCCAAGATCGCTCCTCGGGGCCGTAGCCTTCCCAATCGACCAGGTACTGGGTGCCCCTGCCCCGAGGGCGCGAATCAAGGATTCGTCGCACGGTGTAGGCGGGACCGCCGTCAATGATTCGGGGAGGAGGAGCAGGGGGGGTGGGTGAAACCAGAGGTGAAGTGATGAAGGGTTTTAGCTGTGATGTATGGAAGACTGGGTGGATCCGGAGCGCCGCAGGCAGCTGGAGCCGGTAGGTGACAGGGTTAATCTGTAAAGTGATGCGGTATGGTCCGATGAACCTTGGTGATAATTTTCTTGATTCGGTGTGCAGATGGAGGTTTTTAGTTGATAACCATACCTTGTCACCTACGTGGTACAAACGTCCCAGCGGGTGTCGGCGGCGATGCTGGGCAACGAAGCTGGTGTTGGCTCGCTGGATGGCGCGATTAGCTTGGTTTCATATCCGCCGACACCTACAGACCAACTGTTGGGCCGATGGTACGTCAACCTCCGGTTCTTGATGGTTGAACATGGGAGGATGGAAACCATGGCACACCTCAAATGGGCTTAGGTTGGTGGCTGAGGAGACGTGGAGGTTGTGGGACAGTTCGGCCCATTTGAGGTAGCGGGCCCAGGAGCGCTGGCGATCGAAACGAAACATCTCAGGTAGCGCTCCAGTTGTTGGTTGGTCCGTTCCGTCTGACCATTAGTCTGGGGGTGGTAACCGGATGACAGACTACAGGTGGAATTGATCAGACGGCAGAAGGCCTTCCAGAACCGGGCTGTGAACTGGGGCCCCCTGTCCGAGACGATGTCCTTTGGGAACCCATGCAGTCGGACTACGTGTTCCAAAATCAATTCAGCTGTGTCTTTTGCTGATGGGAGTCCGGCTAGGGCCACCAGGTGCACGGCCTTGGAGAACCGATCAACGATGGTTAATATGGTGTCCTTACCCTCTGAAACCGGCAGGCCCGTGATGAAATCCAGGGCGATGTGCGTCCAGGGCCGTCGAGGAACTGGGAGTGGTTGGAGTTCTCCTGGAGTTGGTTGATTTGTGTCTTTTGCCCTGGCGCACACCGGGCACGCCTAAACGAACTCGAGGACGTCTCTCCTCAAGGAGGGCCACGAGAGCGCTCGTTGAATGAACGATAGGGTTCGTCGCGCCCCAGAATGTCCGGTGATGATGGACGGGATGATGCCCCCATTGGAAAACCTCCGCTCGTAGCTGTTGGGGTACGTGGAGTCGTCCAGGTGGCACACCTGCCGGTTCGGTCTCCGCTGCCTGTGCCTGGCGGACCCTGGTCTCCAAATCCCAGTGGAGGGGTGCGAGGATTCGAGATGGGTGGATGACAGGCACGGGTTCTGCCCGGGGGAGATCGTCCTCATACTGGCGTGATAGGGCGTCGGCTTTGGTGTTCTTCGACCCCGGGCGGTAAGAAAGATGGAAATTATATTGTTCGAAAAATAGTGCCCACCGTGCCTGTCGTGGATTGAGCTGTTTGAGGTTCTTGATGGTGATCAGGTTTTGGTGATCTCGCTGGGAGAGAACTGCGCCGGCGCCCACATCCGACGCGTCCACCTCCACAACGAAGGGTTTGTTGGCATCAGGATGAAGAAGAATCGGGGTGGTGGTAAAGCGAGTTCCTTGAAGGCTGAGATGGCGGTAGGATTGAGCTGAAATGGGTGAGATGAGGGCCTGGTCAATGTGGTCAATGGTGCTGCAACTGTACTGTAGCCCCGGATAAAACGACGATAGAAATTCACAAACCCGAGAAACCGCTGAAGCTGTTTGAGTGTCCTGGGTAGGGGCCAGTGACGTACAGCTTCTAGCTTCTGCGGGTCCATGGCCACACCCTGGGGCGAGATGACAAAACCCAGGAACGTGGTGGAGTGCTGGTGAAAAGCACATTTTTCCAGCTTGCAGTACAGTTGGTGAGCGAGCAATTTCTTTAAAACAGCACGTACGTGTTGGATATGTTCCTCCAGGTGGCGGGAGTAAATGAGGATGTCGTCCAGGTAGACGAACACCCATCGGCCCAGCATGTCTCGGAAGACGTCATTCATGAATTGTTGGGAGGCCGAGGGTGCGTTGCAGAGTCCAAATGGTATGACCAGGCTCTCATAATGTCCGGTGGGTGTGATGAATGCCGTCTTCCACTCATCACCCTCTCTGATGCGCACCAAGTTGTAGGCGCTCCGGAGGTCCAACTTGGTGAATACGGTGGCACCAGAGAGGGCGTCCAGGGCTGAGTTGGTGAGTGGTAGTGGATGTCTGTTCTCAATGGTGATGTTGTTTAGCCCCCGATAGTCGACACATGGGCGAAGTTCGCCCCCTCTCGCCCAAAGCCAGCTACTTCTGTCTGGGTCTGGTCCGTCAAGCCTCTCGGCCTTTACTGCCACCCAAATAGCAGCACATCTAATTCATTTTGCAGGTGGTGGGTCCACGGAATAGGGGAGGATGGGTATCCACGTATAACCTAATGTGTTTTAAGATAATATAATAATTGAAAATAAAGTTCATACATTTATATAGTTAAGCTTTACCTGAGTCTGATGGTGATGATTTGTTGCTGTTGTCTTGCTCTATTGGCCCAAAACCGTGTAACAGAGAGACAAAGGGGAACAGGCTATAACTCATATCCAACCACAAATATACTATAGAATCAAATAAAAATGTAAATGTGTTAAATATACAAACATCAAACGTTTTGGAATCCTGTGTTTAAATTACTCTTTTATTATTATACATGTTAATTTGATAAATACATTGATTGGGTTAAATATAATTCAGTGTATTGAAGGATGATACAGTATGTATAATGGGTGGAAATAATGTTCATACTTTTAAAAATTTAAGCTTTACCTGAGTGTGATGATTTGCTGCTGTTATCTTGCTCTATTGGCCCAACGCCTTGTGAGAGAGACAGAGAGGAAAAAGGTCTAACTCAATTCCATCCACATAAACAAGCACTCTAAAGTTGAGTGGTATCATATATATACTTTGAGATTAAAGAAAAAAATATTTATGGTAAATATATTTCATGTACAGTATAGTACTGTGTAAAATTATTATTATTATTATTATTATTATTATTATTATTATTATTATTATACATGTTTATTTAATAAATAAACTATTAAGCATGAACAAAAATAAAGGGTTTGCAAACAATAGCATTTATTCAAAACATTGAATCTTACAGGAAAATATGTAAAGCATCAATTAAATTGGTTTTGCATGAGATTTAAGTATATTTCAAGGAGTTTGAGGATAAAATAACAGGACAAAATAATGTTTATACATACAAATAATTAAGCTTTACCTGAGTCTGATGCTGATGATTTGTTGCTGTTATCTTGCTCTATTGGCCCAACACCATGTAAGAGAGACAGAGAGGAAAATGCTATAAATCATATCCAAGCACATGCAGTATATACTATGAAATGAGATTTAAAAAAGTAATTGCATTACATATGAAACTTGTACACAGTTTATATTAATAATAATAATAATAATAATAATAATTATAATAATAATTATTATTATTATTATTATTATTATTATTATTATTATTATTATAAACTGTGTACAAGTTTCATATGTAATGCAATTACTTTTTTCAAGCACAATGACATCAGCACCATGACAAATTTGCTCTGATAATGCTGTTTTAATAGAATTTTTAGGCATATATGGATTTTTTCTGCATCAAATTTAAATATACTTTAGTGTGTTGAAGGATGATATAAGGGCAAAAATAATGTTTAATTTATTTAGTTAAGTTTACCTGGGTGTGATGGTGATGATTTGCTGTTGTCTTGCTCTATTGGCCCAACAACATGTAAGAAAGTGACAGAGAGGGAAAAGCTATAACTCATATCGAACCTCAAATTTACTGTATATATACTATAAAGGCCAATACAAAGTATCTGTGTTAAATATACAAGTCATTTACAGTACTGTTAAAAAGTCTTAGGCATGTTGTGTTAATTATTATTATTATTATTATTATTATTATTATTATTATTATTATTATTAGGGCCCAAGGACTATAGGGTGTGCAGGACCCTCTTGTTTTCCTAAAGATTTTTTTTTCCCACCATTTTTTTGGGGCTTTTTGGGGATCCAGAGCTAAGGCTGTTCATAGAGGCAAGCCCCACTAGGTATAACCCTTCACATGCTCTGGCTCCTTCCCCCAACAGGGAATTGATGTTTCATGTCTCCAAAGCCAACCTCTTCTGTCTGGGTGTGGTCCGACAAGGCCATCGACCTTCACTGCCACCCAAATAGCACCCTTTCGCAGGTGGTGGGTCCACTGCATGGGGGAGAATGGGTGTTCACGCTTTTCTTACTGTCTATGCCTGTCCTGGCCCTGTAGCAGACCCAGCCATCAGATGATCAATGATGGGCTCACTGTCCAGGCCTGGCTCCAGACATGGACCCCAAGTTCCGATCAAGGTCACCTTTCTCCCTACTAATTTATCATGGTGTCTAATTTGAACCATTCATAGTCTGGACCCTCACCTGAGACCAATTTGCCTTAAAAGGCACTACCAGGCTTCAGACAACGAAGATCCTTGTTCATGGTTTATAAGGGAATGCAAACTTTTTCACCACAACAAGGAAACAATTCCTGGAGAGTTATTATTATTATTAGGGCCCAAGCACTATAAGGTGCGCAGGACCCTCTTGTCTTCCTAAGGATTATTTTTTCCACACTGCGGGGCTTTTTGCGGGGCATGTTTAACAGATTGGGATTTGCTGCCATTAGGATTTTGCTGGATAGCTCATACACACTTTCACGTAGACACACAAAACTCAAAACACATTCAGAGCTCATTGAGCCGAACAACTTTCACATGGATGTCCTGAGCTGAACTCAACAGAACGCCGCTCATTTTGGGTCGTTCGCAAAAATGCACCCAATGGATTTTGATATACTCCTCCTAGGAAATTTATACGATTGCCACCAAACAGGCGATCTAATTTAAAAACATTAGGGATGCAAAATTGCAGAGGGATTTTTAATATTTTAACAGATCAGCGGTGTTCTGATCCGTTAAAGTATTAAAAATCCTAAACAAATGCTGAAAAATTTGCCAAATCTTAAACAAATGCTGAAAAATTAGCCAAATCTTAAACAAATGCTGAAAAATTATTAATAACTTTCTGTGTGGCATTATATTAAGTGACATTATATTCAGTGACATCACATTAAATAACATCATAGTGTCATTCTTATTTTCCAGCATCTGCCGCCTATTGTACACACGTACACATTACAAATGTTAACACTCTCACACTCAACACACACACTAATGCACTCAACAAATATTTACACACAGACTAACACACACACACACACACACACACACACACACACACATATGAAATCAATAAAGTCCAAACTGACATTAGCCCTGTGTAGTGTGTGATGTGTGCAAGTTGGGCGGTACAACCAGGTGGCGATGGATTTTTCGAGGTCTTAACACACACAAGTAACACACAGGTTGTGCGGTGCCCCCGGGGTGGCGATGGGCCCGTCATCATTGCTTGCAACTATTATTATTATTATTATTAATTTATTATTATTATTAATTTATTTTTATTATTTTTTTATTATTATTATTATTATTATTATTATTATTAATAATAATTTATTATTATTATTATTATTATTATTATTTTATTATTATTAATAATAATTTATTATTATTATTATTATTATTATTATTATTATTATTATTATGCATGCTTATTTAATGCATTTATTTATAAACTACAAAACACTGGTTTGCAAACCTTAAACCATTCCATAAAAATGTACTGTAAATATAATTCAGTGTGTTGAAGGATAATATAATGGGTGGAAATAATGTTCATTACATTATTACTTAATTAATAAAATTATATAGTTGAGCTTTACCTGAGTCTGGTGGTGATGATTTGTCGCTGTTGTCTTGCTCTATTGGCCCAACACCATGTGAGAGAGACAGAGAGGAAAATGTTATAACTCATATCCAACCACATTTTCTATGTCTTTCAGTTGTTTCCTGTGCTGTTACCTGTGTGTGTGTGTGTGTGTGTGTGTGTGTGTGTGTGTGTGTGTGTGTGTGTAGGTTGTATAGTGTTTGTGTGTAGAAGGTTTAGTTTGTGTGTCTGTAGCATGTGTTGTGTGTGTTTTTAGTTTTCGTAGTGTGTGTATAGTATGTAAGGGCACTGGTGGCTCAGTGGTAGGTGTTTCGCCTACCATGCGGAAGGCCCAGGTTCGATTCCCAGCCAAACCCCAGCCACCAGCCAAGCCCAGATAAAATGGGAGGGTTGCGTCAGGAAGGGCATCCGGTGTAAAACCTGTGCCAAGTTGTAGTGCGGACTGGGTATTCCGCTGTGGCGACCCCTTGCCGGGAGCAGCCGAAAGACCGTAGTGTGTGTGTGGGTATGATATTTGTGTGTATTATTATTTTATTTGTGTGTCTAGAATGTGTGAGTTTGTTGTGTGAGTTTGTTGTTGAATGCTGCTTTGGGACAATGACAATTGGTAAAAGCGCTATACAAATAAAATTGAATTGAAAATCGAATTGTGCATTAATCACATTGGCACTGTTAAATATAGACACTACACATCCCACACACACATATACACACACACATATACTACACACACACACACACACACACACACACACACACACGCACACACACACACACACACTCAAATACACACATACTACACACATCCTGCACAAACAATGACGGGTCCAAGCACCTGCACATTGAGTGACATCAGCTTTTTAGAGGTCCTGGCGATGGCACAGGTAATTAGGACGCTCATCATTGCAATTATTACTATTATTATTATTATTATTATTATTAGCAGAATATCTGATAATAATCAGAGTTATCTTATGTAATGTAATATTTCACATTTTAGTGTATTGAAAAATTATAAAATAAATGAAAATATATGGTGGACTAAAAATGACATAATTATAAATAAATAAATGTGTGAATAAATAGGTAAATATAGAAATAAATAAATACATAAATACATAAATGTGTGAATAAATAAGTAAATATAGAAATAAATAAACACATAAATACAATAAGCCCTGGAAAATTGCTAAATATATTCCTACTTTTGTTTATTACCATATTTCAGGATTTATTTATTTCTGCATTTTTATTTTACATTTCTTTGTCGCTGTATGCTGATAAGGTAGGCAATCCCAGCCTTAGTCGAAACCGTGATTGGTTAAATGAAGTGAGATTGTTTCGACTCAACTAGTAATGCCTTGGCTTGTAATGTCTGCTGTCTGGCAACTATGGTGTATTTTATTTTTTCACAAGCTGCCGCTAATGAGGTAAAATCATTAGCGCAAATGACTACGTTTTATATCGAGTTGAAAGATTAATGGACAATTTAGTTCAGCTTGATGCTGAGATGGATGTTGACCTTAACCAAACTGTGTTTGACCATCTTCAAGAAGTGGTCTGCCAACTTCATATCCTTACACAGAAAGAGGAAGGGAACGTTGGGCGTATGTTTACTTATTTATTCATACATTTATTTATTTATAATTATGTCATGTTTAGTCCTCCATAGAAATAATGTTAATACATTTATATAGTTAGGCTTTACCTGATTGTGATGGTGATGATTTGTTGCTTTGGTCTTGATCTATTGGCCCAAAGCCATGTGAGGGAGACAGAGAGGAAAAGGCTAAACTCATATTCATTGCTTCATCTTCTTTGTCTTTTAGATGATTCCTTTCAGAGGTCACCACAGCAAAACATTTGCCTCCATCTTACCCTATCCTATGCATCCTTTTCTCACACACCAACTAACTTCATTATTCATCTACTGATTTATGTACTTTCTCTCCTCCAAATCACCTGGCCAATCACCACCTCAATCTGGCCTCTCTGACTTCATCTCCAAAACATCAACTATAACATGGGTTGTCCCTCTGATGAACTTACACTTGATCCTATCTGTCCTTCACTCCCAAAGAGAACCTCAACATCTTCAGCTCTGCTACCTCCAGCTCTGCCTCATGTCTTTTCTTCAGTGCCACTGTCTCCAAGCCGTAGAGCATTGCTGGTCTCACCACTGTCCTGTACACCTTTCCTTTTATTATTGCTGATGCTCTTTGATTACACAACATACTTGATACTTTTTCCATCCGTTCCAACCTGCCTGCACAGGCCTTTCCACACTCTCTGCTGCTCTGGACGGTTGACCCTAGTCCTTCTTTATCTCTACTCCCTGTAGCCTTACCATTCCACTTGGGTCATTCTCATTCACACACATGTATTCTGTCTTGCTGCAGCCAACCTTTATTCGTCTGCTTTTTAGAGCATTCCTCCACCTCTCTAGATTTTCCTCCACCTGTTCCTTGCTCTCGCTACAAAGAACAATGTCATCTGCAAATATCATAGTGCATGAAGACTGCTGTCTAACTTCATCTGGTATAATTCAGTGTGAAGAATGATATAATGGCTGGAAATGATGTCTTTATATTTATATAGTTGAGCTTTACCTGAGTGTGATGGTGATGATTTGTTGCTGTTGTCTTGCTCTATTGGCTCAACACCATGTGTGAAAGAGTGAGACAGAGATTATTATTATAGATGTTTTTTAATGAATGAATTATTAGGCCAGTACAAAATAAAGGCTTCTTTGCAAGCTTTAGCATTCCAGCAAAACACTATAATCTTAAATAAAAATATCTGTAGTCCATAAAATAAAGTAACACATATTATGTAAAAGGCCAGTTTTTTACAAAAAAATGTAAGATCCTTGTTTTTCCATGCATAAAAAAGAAGCAGGTGCCACAAAGTCATCAGAAGGACTGTGGCTGCTTCTGAAAGATGTTCAGTTAAACTCAGCAGCTAATTTTCTCACAAAACTGCACAAATTGTACCTGAGACTATAGACCAATGATTGACTTCATTTTCTAAATTATTCTATACTTCATTGCATTGTCATCCTTTCCCTAAAGTTAAGTATAACTTATATATATATACATTTGCATGCACACACATACTGTATATACTGTTTATACACACAATGCTAATTACATATGTTATATAATTACATATGTTACCGTTTTTTCCTGTCACCATGGTGCCTAATATTAGAGAGAATGAAAGAGAGAAGGGGGGGGGGGGGAGAGAGAGAGAGAGAGAGAGAGAGAGAGATGAACATTGACTACCTTTAATGAACTTGTTGAGGGGTGCAAGTGTAAATGTGAAATTTGTTAATTGAACCAAACTAACAAAACAGAATGACTAACAGAACTATTAAACCAGGCTTTAGCCTAAACCTACCAATTAGCATTATATTTATATAGACAAAGAAAAAAAAGAGTGAAACAGGAACTTAGCACATTCAGGGAAAATATTATGAGCACAAGGCAAAGAACACTGAGATGCATGATGAATAAATAAGGTGGAAAATCTAAGGAAAAATAAAACAAGTGATATTAACACCAAATAGCCAACGGTAATAGAAATATAAGCCTGCAAAGTTTGACATGACCCAATGTCTACCTGGAGCTGTAGTCCCACCCTCTTCTGGCACTTTCCCTGACCATGACCTTCATGACAAAGCCCATCCATTTTTACATTATTTTTTCATGATGCAAATGTATCAAACTTGAAAACACAATGTGTACTGTTTATTACTTGATCAGTAGACAAATTGCAATTTTTAAATGACTCAATTCTTGGAAATCATCATTTTAAAACTGCATTCTGTATTATTTTGATTATCTTTTGGGTAATATAAAAATTTGTTACACAATCTCAATCATTTAAGTGTGACATTTAAGTGTGCATATTCTTTGTAGGCTGTAAATTAGACAGAATTAATACTGCCTAATATAAACTGTGATATTGTATATTCATTTAAATTGATTTAAACCACAATGCTGTTAAAACCTTAGTTAAAGGTGTTTGAAAACGTTGAATACTTTTCTATAACATCAGGTCTGGCAGAAGCTCAGCTTCCAATAAAAATTTTATGACATTATTTAAACACTGGAGACTCATTTTATAAATTTTAAATAAATGTCACCTATAAATATATTAATATGTTGTTATATAAGTTTTCTGTTAGGTGACATTTATTTAAAATTTATAAAAATGAGTCTCCAGTGTCAGTGTTGTATAACAGCTTACAGTAACAAAAAATCCACTCCATCAGTTAAAAACTCAGGTTCAAACTTACTCATGAAGAGCAATGTGGCCAGACACAGCAGAACTGGGCTCCCCATGAGGAACTAAAATGTAAGGCAAATAATAATAATAATAATAATAATAATAATAATAATAAACGAAATGGTTACAATAACAATCATAATAATAAAGAACAAAATAATATTTCAAATGTATTTTGTAAGATGCACAGTACCACCACCCCCACCCCCCCACACACACTGTATATATATCTCCAGAACTTTTTTTTTTTTTTTTGCTTATCTTTTGAGAATTCCATGAAAAACTATTTCTAGGTTTTATAGAGAATAGGAAAAAAAAACAGAAAATATCTATTAAGCGACAGTTCTCTGGGCGAAAATGCCTGGTTCGATGTGACAGAAAGGCAACTGTAACTTAAATAAATAATCTCTTTACAACTGCAGTATGCCAAAAAGCATCTGTAAATGCTCAACCTTGGGCAAAATAAAGCCATATATTAATAAAATAAAAAAAAGTTCACCAGACAGTAGACTTCTTGTCTTGAGTCTGCAGAATAATGATGCACCTATATAAGCTCTATAAGGACAGATAGAACATGAGCATTTAGTGTTTTTTTAAACTTGCTACTAATCAAAAAATGTGCCAGCATATTTACGTTTCACAACATGCATTTGTTTCTAGCCTACTTATTTGACTTCTAACACATAGTTAATATAACTAAAATAAAATAAAATAATAAAAAAAATAATTGCTAAAATAAAAAATAAAAAATTATAAACAGTACCTACAGGACTATGGCTACCTACACGACTATGACTGTCTGCCTCCCTGCTTATAACTTATTTTTTCTCCCCCACAGAGCCCCTTGAACAATAAATTGGTGCTATTTAGTTTCTTAGCAACTCATGATGTGATTAATTAGTCTACATTCAATATATACATTTAAATTTTATGGCACTGATTTAATATCTTGCAAGTCCACAGTTAGCTGTTATAATATAATTATATAATTATCTATAATAATTATCTAATATAATTATGGTTACTCTTATTTATGCAGCAATATAGAGTATTTTAAAAGCAACTGTTACAGGAAAATCTATTTGAATTAAGTAAGATCAAGACAACAATTATTATTAAAATTAGAATAGACAAAATTTACTTAAGCCTTCTGCAAAAGGGTCCGTTAGATCAATACATCAATGGAGTTTGCATTGAACAGGGGACGCCAAGTGGATCCTCCCCCACTTTATACTCTCTCTGTGTCTGTACCACTAGGTGTCTTCCTGTCTGCTAATCTCTTCCCTTCATTAGTGATAAGAGTGAGGAGGTACAGAACACTCTGCACTTTGGCCTTGAGCTGCTGTTATCTGCCTAAAGAGAACAGGAGGAATCAGATACATCATAACCATAATAAAAGCTGTTCTTGACTCTAAGAGCACAATGACCTCGTGATTACATTATACTTTACGATCAGTAGTTAGATTCACCATGAGAATAATCATATAATCATATATTTGTACAGACTCCCTTCAACTGCCTCTTATATTCATGTTCAAATAGTGATAAATTTTAATCAATTTCTTATTCAATTTTTTTTATATCATAGCTATTTTCTTGGTATTCTGTTGTAATGTAGGGTTTCAGAGATTTTTGTCTTGATTTTTGTTTATATTTTTTATATTTTTCAGCTGGCTATTGTCTACAAACATTTTGGTGCATCATTAGAAAAAAAAAACCTGATTAATCATGAGAAAGTTGTGATCAAAATGTTAACAAATGAAAACTTAAACTTTACTTCTAGGGTTTAAGCAAAAAAATTTTTATTATTCTTTTGCTAATATATATATATATATATATATATATATATATATATATATATCCTATGTTCCTTTGAAAAACAAACAAATTATCAAACAAAAAATATACTTTACAATATGCAAATGGTGTTTAATTCAAAGCGGAACATTTAATTGTGCAGAATTACAGAACAAAAAATTATGAGAGTAAGAACCACCTTTATTTCACTATATAATCCCCGGCTACACTAATACACTTATCTCGTTGTTTTCGTGCTTGGATAACGTCAAGGTTTTTTAGCGAACTGGTGCCATGATCTGCTAAGCAGAAAATTCTTTCCGTACCCAACATATATTTACTTTCCGGAAATACAAGTATTTATGAATGATTGTGTGTATGCTGGAATAAAAATTCTAGTATTTACTTGATAAAATCTTTATAACAATTTTCACTATTTAAGTACATTTTACTTTTGTTATATTAAAAAAAGGTTTTCTTAAGCAATATGAATCTAGTATTATGTAAAATGTACTAACCCCTAAACTTTACATTAATAAAGATATTAAGCAAATGTTACTTATATGTACAACTAAACGTCAAATAGTTTTATTTATAGACAGCAAAATAATTTTCCTTTAAAATATTCAGTAAATTCTAATATATAATTGTATAAAATGAATACATATTTTTTTTTATTTCTTGACATTTTAAGTTACTTACATGTATGAATTTTACTTACTACAATTATATAAATGGTAGAAATAATCATAAAAATTTTCTCTATTCATTTTTATAACATAAAAACCAATTAAAAACACAATCCAATTAAAAAACATAAAAACCCAATCCATATAAAAATGTTTTGTTAACATTAAAGACCAAACCTAATGAAAGGTCTCATGCTTTTTTAGATGAGCTCTGATGTGTTTAAAAATATTGCCCTCCTGTGTCAAAACCTATATAAATTGCATAGAAGACATAAAAATTTGTAAACAAGCTCTATCAGATGTGTGCACAGTGCACTCCAACCTAAATAAAACAAAATAAAATAGAACCAATGTAGTGACTGACCCTGAACAGGGGAAAAGATTTGAGAATCTTTTGTCGCCAAACAGTTTATTAAATGTACTCATCCTAAGCCTAATCTGTAAATTAATAAACTGTCATTTTAAAACAAAGATCTTAAACATACACAACCATACACAATATGATATGCAGGGAAATTCTGATTTGTGGTGTTTTCCAGCACAAGTTTAAAGAAAACATAGCAATGATGTGCTCAGCTGAATGCACCACCCTCTGTTGACCTCATTTGTGCTGCATGGTGCTGTTCTCAAACCAGGTTGTGATGGTTTTTTTTTTTTTTTTTTTTTTTTTTACAGCACCATGTTCAGCACAGCACCAATTGTGTAATTAATTAATTTAGCAAAAATTAAGGAAAAGGAACTACCTAAATATTATATATTAAAGCAGAAGGTAGGGAGTTGTGGGCGTATTCGACCCACAGTATAAACTTCCCCTAGGTAGCTTGGGGAGAAGAACGAGATGAACAGACTTAGAAAAGCAGTCGACAATGGTCATGATACAGTGGTTGCTGTCAGATGGGGGTAAACCAGTAATGAAGTCCAGAGAGATATGGGACCAAGATGGTGAGGCAAAGGTAAGGGTCTAATAAGGCCGGCAGTTGGTCGGTTATTGCTCTTACATCGGCTGGAGATGTCTCAGGCCACGAGAAATCTAGACACGTCCTTCTCTAACCTGATCCATCAGAATCGTTGCTGGATGATAAAATGGGTCTGGGCAGAACCTGGGTGGTAGGATAGTGTGGATGCAGGGCACCATTCCAAGACCTGTGAGCGTAGGCAAGAAGGAAAGAGGTGATTTGGGGAAACATTACCTGGTTTGGTATTTTTCGAGGCTCGCTGATAGGACAGAACAAAGTTGACCCTAGAAAAGAATCCGTTGCAACAATGGGAACCATTGGAAGTCCCGCCAGGAGGTTGGAGTGGGTCAGTCAGAGATGGCCTGGCCCTTGGGTAGTTTTATCTCCAGCCTGGAAGCGGAAATAACAAAACCCAGGTAAGTTGTGTGAAACTCACAAGAGAGGTTGTTCTCTAAGAGCCTCTGCAAACATGGTGCCGGTGCTCCTCCAGACCTTGAAAAAAAATTAGGATGTCGTAGAAAGAATTCGAGACATCGCAGAGAACATTGATGTTAATGAGGTCCTGGAAGACATTAGGGGCATGGGTCAGTCCAAACAGGACCACCAAATACCCATAGTGCCCAGTAGTGGTGGTGAAGGCCGTCTTCCACTTATCGTCCTCCCAGTTACGGACGATCTAATTAAGATCTAATTAAGTAAAGGAGTCAGTGTTCAAAGGCAGTGGCCATGAGCGCTAGTGGATAGCGATTCCTGCTGGTGATCTCGTTGAGCCTTCTGGGGACATAGGACCCATTATTTTTCATTATGAAGAAGATCCCTATCTCTTCAGGGAAGGGGGATGGACGGATGTTTTTTTTTCGGCAAGCCAAAGAATACAGTCAACCCTTTGGTGGGGAGATGCCTGAAGATGAATAGGGCAATCATTTGGTTGGTGCAGTGGGAATGACATGGCACGAGTCTTGTTTAAACCTGCTTGAGATCATGGTATTCAGTGGAAACATTGGAGATGTTCAGGGTTTCCTTGGGCATTACTGGAGTAGGGAGGAAGTGCTGAGTAAAAGCATGACCTGGCACATGAGGGGCTCCAACTCATGATGATATGCTTGGTCAGGTCGATCTGGGGGCCATAAAGTGCTAACCAGGGGAACCAAGGGCCAAAGCGGTGTGTGACTTATTGATAACAAAAAGGCACATCTCCTTAAAATGATTCCCCAACATCCCTACGATAAGTGGAAGGGTCCTGGCTGGAAGAAGGCTCACATCTAGGGCCTGGACAGCCAGCAGAAGATCCAATGGCATACGAAGGATCTTTCATGCCTTGGCAGTAGAGGCGCTGATCAGGTTCCAGTCTGAGCCGGAGTCAACGAGCGCCTGGTGAGCTTGCCACAAATAAATATGGTTACGGGGATAAGCGGCGTGGTTCTGGGAGTCTGTCTAAAGGAGTGCCCTCTAGTGCTCCCAGCCTAACAAGAGAGTGCCTCCGTTTATCGGCAGTCCATGGGCATGTGACCTGAGCCTCCACAGTAGAAGCAGGCCCTCTCCAGGCGGCAGCAGTGTCTCTTTCCCTTGGCAATGCGAGTCCTGTCCAGCTGCATGGGCTCCTCTTGACTAATCTGTTTTGGGGGAGAGAAAGTGTGGGTTGTCCTGGGAGAAGGCGACAACCTGGCGAGATCCATGTGTTTGTGAAGGTGAGTAGCGCTTGAGAAATAAGCCCATTCTTGAGTCCCTCCAGGAAGACGTCAGCTAGGGCTCTGTGAGACACCCACTTGAGGCAGCTAGGGTCCGAAACTCGATGGCATAATCACAGGCAGAGCATGATCCTAGGTGAAGTCTTCGTAATCTCGTCCTGACCTTTTTCAATTTTTCAGAAAAAGCCTTAAAACTTTTGCAGCATAGGTTGTGAGAATCCCAGAGAGCTGTGCTTCACTCCTGGGGCTCAACCAGTAAGGAGAGTAATCATATAGGCCACCCGGGACCACTCCAAGGAGTATATGGAAGCTTATGATTAAAAAAAACAAATACCATTGGGAGAGAAAACACCTACATGTTCCCGGCTATCCTCTATAAGTGGGAGGGGCTGGCAGGCATGGCTCTCGGGGGGTCCAGGGCTTGTGTGCTCAGAGGTGTTGCATCCGGGTGGTGACGTCGGCGAGTGCCTGCCTAGTGGCGACTTCCTGGTGCTTACCAAGACGAGCACCTAGGCTCTCTATTGCCTGTCTCATCTTATCCAAACCTGCTGGATCCATAGCAAAGGTGAAGCTGAGCTGTAGTCGTGAGAGCGCAAGCATTGTATGTAAAGGCTATGTCATGGTCATGTTATCATCGTGCTGATGTCATCATAGTCATGTCGTCATTGTGCTGATGTCATCATGCTTGGGCCGTAATAAATATTGAAATATGAAACCATTAATAGATATATACACTCCCAAGGCTATGTGCATGGAGAAACATTGGATGTGTGGATAGACACAGAAAAACGGCAACATGATTTAACATGACTGATCACATGACATCAGTGACTCCTGCATTGTTGAAATAAAAAAATGAAAAAAATATTTGAGAAATAAGAAAATCATAGGAATTCTGCCAGGATTCAGATGCTGCGTCACATAATTCTACTATGAATTTATCAAAATTGTATCAGCTACTAAACTGACAGTTTAATCAAAAACCTTGACTACTCTAAGATACTAAGTGATCTATTTCTGCTTGATTAGAGTGTGGAAAGCACTACTTCCTGTGTTATGTTAATGATGTTTGCATGATCCTTTTGGAACATACACATGTATTCCTTTTTCAAATAGCATATGTATTATATTATTAATATTACAGGTCAATAAAAAGACTTTTTGTCTGCACACGACAAGTTGTTAAGTTGACAGCCACGCTTTGCCCCTAACCATCAATCTAGGTCTCATTTAAAGATAATGTAAAGATTTCAGGTTAAAATTTAAATCAGAATGTCATATGACATGGACTTTGTTGGGCCATTAGTGAGAAATGCATGTGTAACTATAGCAGAAACTGTTGTTTGCCCTCCCAATTTAGCTTGGCTTTCAGAAACAGAGTTTGGTAAATAATCTAGTGTTATCCCATGTGGGACAGTACCCTCAAATAGCTGTCGTATATGTGGAGAAGGTATAAATTGTTTGTTGGATACGGGATCCATCATGTCAACAATGGTAGAAAGTGTCTTTTGGCTGCATTGCCAGAGCAAGCTCCAGCTTTTCTCTACACATGGTTTGGAAATACTATAAACAGAGCATGTGGAATTAACTATTGACATACTTGGTAGAATAATTTTTCTGCATGACTGGTTAGTTGTGAAAGATCCCCCAGGTCAGACTTCCTTACCTGAAGTTCTTGGAGTCTTGGGGATAAATTAGATTCGGAGTGCTACAACAAGCTTTTTGTTCAGTATGGCCTCTTTTTTGTTCAGTCTTTCAACTACTAAAGGTGGTTTATGATACACCTTAAGGGCGGCAAGAAGTGTAGGACTGTCACCAAGCCAAGTTTATCAATGTAGCCTCGGCAACCAGAGTGACTAAAGCTCAGAAACATGGACCTCTTCATATAAATTCATGCCAAAAAGCACCATAAAGTTGGTGGCTGTCATCTGCTCTTCTCAGCTTTGTTAGAATCCTGGAATGGTCCTCATTAAGCCATTCACTATGTAATGAGCTTCTTATGCTCTGGTGAGTGTAGATAGAGGTGCCAAATAAATTCTTGGTGTAATCATTTGTTCTACCCAGGCTACGCTTTACAAGTTTACTAGCCAGGTTACCTTCGTGGTAATCAAGCCTGGCCGGGAATCGAACCCAGCCCCTTGAGGTGCAAGGCGACAGTGCTAACCACTACATTGATTCATTTAAAATTTACATTAATGACAATTTTAGTTTTCAGTTTTTTATTTTCATTTTGCTAGTTTTAACAACAAAAAAGAAATTGCCATGACCACAAAATAAAGTGATTTAAAGATTTATTATTAATTTATATATTTTTAAAAAATCAGGCATATATATTCACTTAAAACATTGACTTAAAATATTAACGGTAAGAAAATATATAATATATAATTTTCTTTTTAATTATGCACGCAACATGTTTACAGGGCATTTCTGAGTTATACTGTACCTGTAAGTTAATTTTACATTTTACATTTGCTTGTATAATTATTTTTGAATGCAAATCAATAATTAAATGAATCATAAAATAAACAATTTTTAAAATGAAAATATATATTTAGTCCTGTTCCATTAATTGAAAACAAATCCGAATCAGATGGTAATTTCAGCTGAATTATAGAAATCAGCAGAATGGGGTCTGGAAAGTTCCATTATATGCCTGACAAAGAGAAAGAGAGAGAGAAAGTCAGAGAGAAGTAAGTGAGATGTTACATGAATCCTTAATGTATAACAACATAGCATATGATAACTCCAAAGTAACTGTTGAAAAATTTACCAGCATACAGTTGCCTGACTCTATCAGACACAGATGGACCACGCAGTGCAGGTAGATGTGGTTGTGAGGTAAGTCAGCGAATGTGAACACCCTGAATGAAAAGTGGCTTGATGTAGAGACGCCATTCTGCAACACCTCCACTGTGCCATCCTCAGGGTTCGGACACCTTGAGAGAGAAAGAAAAGCACTGCAGTCATTTTGTGCCCTATATAGTAAAGTCATATAAACATCACAGTTAGTCCATATGTGCATACAACATTTTTTTTTCATGTGTCATTTTCATGCATTTTCCATAAAGGGTCTAAAGCCACAGTCACATTTTTTTCACTTACTGATTAACAATAAGATTCCAGTAGATCTTAGAGTCGAACTGGCGGTTTGGTGTGGCCCAGCAATGGTCCAGCACAAGAGCGATCTGTTTGCTGTTAAACTGTTCCACCTGCACAGCGATATAGACCTGCTGGTTTAATTCAAGGGTCACATTGCCAGAGTATGGCTCTAGAAATGTGGAATTGGGATACGCCATCATGGTGATCTGGTAATAGTCCTCGACAGAGACTTCCCCGTTGATGGAACTGTAACGTGAATAAAAGCATAAGAAAAGAAGCATAAAATATGGAAAATAAAATGTAAAAAAAATCGTAAAAATTTAATAATTAAAAAAATTATAATACTCGAAAAAAATAATAATAAAAAAATATATTATTTAATTCGTACATTAGAGCATTGTTCCTTACAGTGAAAAATATTTAGTACATACAATTTAGACTATAAGTAAGCAGATAAAATGCTTTTGAAATCATAAATGGTACAACAGGAACATAAAAATGGAAACTTAACTAAAAAATACAGTTGCACAACACCTATGCACCTTTTGAGCATGCTACGACCTCTAAAAAGCCCCAGAAACTGATGTCACTGAATACGGCATAATACGTTTAAGGCATCATCATTGCTGGACATGTTTTTCTGGTGCATTATCGCCAGCTGTACGCAACATACAACCTATTTGCCTATTTGAGCATGTTAAGAACTCCGAAATGTGTAGTGTGGTGTGTGTAGGATGTGTACGTATGTGTGTGTGTGTGTGTGTGTGTGTAGTGTGTATTAGGTGTTTGTGAGTTACAGTAGGAGTGTGTGTGCATGTTTAGGATGTGTAGTGTGTATTAAGTGTGTATATGTAAAAAGAGTAGTGTGAGTTTGGTGTGTGTAGTGTGTGCCTGTGTGCCTTTTGAGCATGCTGTTGAGACCCAAAAAGACTACACTGCCTTGAAGTACCCAATGCAGGCCGGGTTTGGGGGCAATTGTAATGGCGCAGATGCTTGGGCCAGTTATTGTATGTGTAGTGTGTGCAGGATGTTTACTGTATGTACTGTGTGTGTGTGTGTGTGTGTGTGTGTGTGTGTGTGTGTGTATAGGATGTGCAGTGTGTGTAATGTGTGTGTAGGATGTGAAGTGTGTGTGTAGGGTGTGTGGTGTGTGCAGGATTTGTAGTGTGTGTGTAAGATGTGTAATGTGTGTAGTGTGTCGTATGCAATGTGTGTCCTTTGTGTGTATTTGCAAATGACCCAAATTATCTGACCTTATGTTAAGCTGAGCCCCTGACATGCATAGTGAAAATTGTTTAGCTCAGTAAGTGTCGCAGACACTCTAATGGCAGGGGAGTCTAACCTATGTGCCGACTTTTATGAGTTTTCATGAGTTTTACAAACATGACAAGATCATCCAAATGGCCCAGATGATTGGGGACAAAAATAAGAGAAAAAGAATCCTTAAAAAACAAGAGGGCCCTCGCACATTTATGACATCATCACTATTACAACTGCATTATCAGAGCGATGGAGATGACTTCATTGTCATGTCATCATTGTGCGATGTCTTAATGCTTGGGCTCTAATATGCCTTAGAAGAACAAGAGGGCTCGCACATTCATGGCATCGGCACTATTTAAACAGCATCATCAGAGCAATGGTCATGTTGTCATCATGCTAATGTCATAGTGCTTGGGCCCTAATAAATAAATCTGTTAAGATGGTAGTTTGGGACCAGATGGTACCAAAAGCAGCCTCACAATTTTTTGGAAACTATAAATGCTGATAGCTTTATACCCTCCAAATGCTTCAATTGCCATTGGCATGGAGATGATCTGGGTGATTGGATACACACAGGAAAAGGCAATGTTGAGGACACCAACATGACTGACCACACCCTTTTCCCCAGTCGTTCCAACGCTGTTGATATAGATGATGTGTGTGCTATTAGTCTAAAAGAATGGGGAAAAGAATGAGAAATTAGAAAATCATAGGACATCTGCCAGGGTTACAGTTGGTGTGGTACAGTATTACATTAGAAAAAATTTATTTATCAAAGTCTAACTTTATTGCATCAGCCACCAATTTGCCAATAAAATAACAAGCCTTGAAATTTACTACTCTAAGATACTAAGATATCTATTTTTGTTTTGTTTGAGTGCAAAACCTGTGCTCCAACCCCAACCCCTTTAGTACAATTTCCAGACCCTCTCTCTTCTCCATTGGCTAATTTCCCAAACTGATAACCAAAGGGTTGTTATCTCATCCTCCAATCCCTTAACTTGTCCATTAGACCCAATCCCTTCCACAATGCTTAGGTCATCTCACTAAACCTCCTTCCCTCGATCACAACAATTTTCAACTATTCCATACCGTCTGGTTATGTTCTTTTTGCATTTAAGAAGGCAAGGATTACTCTCTTCTTAAGAAACCCTCCCTGGATTAAGCAGACATCGGTGATTATTGACTGGGATCACATCTCCCATTTCTCTCTAAAATTGAATGCTTTGTTTGCACACATTTCACAGAGACCGCCCTTCTGTCCATCACAGAGAAACTCCATCCTGCTAGATTGGTTAAACTGTCATCTATCCTCAACCTCCTGGATCTCTCAGCAAAGGATACTCCTGTGTATTCCTCCAAGTCTTGACATGGCATAAAAATGGTTTGCCTCCTATCTAGAATGTGAGTCGTATAAGGTGACATCGATCTTTTGGTGAAGACATTCTCGCATCACAGTGCACACACTCACTCATACACACACTACAGGCAATTTGGGAATAGCAGTTAACCTAATCCAAATATTTTTTAACTATGGAAGGAATAGTATCCAGGAGGAAACCCACCAAGCATTGGGGATAACATTCAAACTCCATGCACACGGACCTGAAGTGGAAATCGAACCCAGACCCATTGACTCTTTAAATTTTCAACCTTCCTAAATTCTCCCACACCACCTTCTTCTCTCCCTCCATGAGCTTCCTGTAGCATTATAGCCTAGGCAGATCTGTTGTTGTTGGTGGTGAGAATTAATGCATTTACAGGTTTCCAAGGTTACTAACAGTGGCAGCCTTAGCTAAAAGTTAATCACTTTCTTCCTAAGTTAATTTGTGCATGTTTTTTTTTTTATAATTAAAATCAGGCTATAATCAGAATCATAGAATTTTCAGTTGTGAAATCTAAATTAGCCAAGTTTATTGAAAGCCAAGATCGTTGAAATTTTAAATTTAAGCAAAAGTATTGAAAAAAGTTACTTTTTTACATATTTGAGACACTTTTTAGCACCAACACCATGTTTTGGCTGATTGCAAGGCATTAATTAAAATATAAAATGCAAAATGCAAAACCACATAATGGCCCAATTTTGCCCGCAGGTGATGTGCAGTGTGTTGCAAATTTAAAGTGGAAAATTCTACAGCCTGAAAGTCATTGCGTCCCTAAACATAAATCTAGGTTTTATTTAAAAAAATGAAATGGACTTACTGTAATTGGGGCATTAGGAAGGAATGCATCTATTAAGTAGCCTAATGTAATGTGTGGAAGCTGTGCCCTATGCAATATTGCCAAGACACTTTTAAGGGTAATTATCTAGGTTAGACCATGCAAACTAAACAAATTACTTTATCTACATACTGTATGTGTTGTGATAATGAATTTGATGATAAACTGACCCCAAATTATGGCATCCAAAAAAAAAAAAACAATCATAAAATATCTTAAAACTAGTATGTATTGTGTTTAAGTCTTATAAAATTGTGCTGATTTCATACCGTCAGATTTGTGCCACACATGTTGGCATTACTGTCAAAGCTGAACACCAGCCTGCCATCCTGGAGTCGCCCTTTGCAGTTTGGATCGTTAAGATGGAGAGAATCTGCAGCATATCCAGCCTCAAAGAGCTGACAGCGAGACAGAGACAGTGATCCAGCACTGCCTGAACATGTTTCATAAGCATCTGAAAATGTAGCCAGAAATATGTAACAGTAACATCAGAAAACAGTAAAAATCATCTTCAGGAAACTATGACCAACTCATATTGTATGGACCAGTAATTTACTGTAGAAACTATTCGATTTGGAAAAAACTAATGAAATGTCAAAAATCTGTCTCAATAATGTGTACTACTTTATGGGGAAAATAATAGACTGTGGATGTTTTTAACCCACAACTGTTCAGTAAAAAATAAATTAAATGGAAGTTGCTTTAGGAAATTTATACCATAAATCCCTGAGGTATTCCGTCCAGTTTGTACAAAACAGCCACAGCCATAAACTTCATTTATTTGTGTACAAACTTCATCCTGAGTGCAGCTCAAACTTTGACAGGATGCTATAAGAAAGATAAACAGGAAAATATAATTTGATAACAATTACTAAACTAAACTAAACTATAATCTCATTTCACAGACTTGTTTCACTTAAATACAGAATAAGAATAAACATATCAAGTAAGGAATAAACCATGATGATAAAAGAGATAGTATACTCATACAGGAGAGATGCTTTGCCATTCTGGGCCACTTTAGTTAGAGGTAAAAACCCTAAACATGTGATTTTGGAAGCTTTATTATAGACAGTTAGGAAGAACAATAATTACGCACATCGTTTTTTCTTTAATTAGACAATAACCTACAATTTTCTAAAGGGCAAGGTTAATGTTTAGTTATATTTGAAGTTATTCTAATGTAGCAGAAGAATATGTTGTTACACCAGATTACACATTTTATTTATTTATTACATTTTATTTTATTCTTTTTCTTTATAATTCTTAATTGTTATGGGGTATTTTATTTTGGAAAGTGACTATGTTGGCTGACGTCATAGGCAAGTAAGAGATGGAAATTACAATGGAATCTGAGATCATCAAAAGTTTATAAAAAATTGATTTGAGTACAGTTAATTGGGAAATATTGTACCGTGTAAAATGGAAGTGTATGTGTTGGTGTTAATCTTGAGTTTAGTGTGAATATGTGTCAAAGATCTGTTAGCGGTTAGGCAGCTAACATTGCGATTACATGTATAGAGGTATATAATGATAGATTTTCTAGTTTTAAGGCTAACAAATAATAAAGAAATGAGATGTGTATTTATACATGGTATACTTAACATTTTTTGTAGCTAACAGGAAACACAGAGTAAATATTCCAGAACACATTACTTGTTTGTTTATGCTTAACCACCTATTTATGTCAAGTGGTATTGAAGTAACATTATTTCCTTTTTTTTTTTTTTTTAAAGTAAGAAAAGAAAGAGAGATGCTGAAATTGAAATACAGCTTTGTGAGGAAAGCCATTTATTAACATAAAAATCAACACAATGCAGGGAAACATTCTCTTAAGAAGGGAACACATATGGATATAAAGTTAAATGTACTGTGAAACACAGTATAAAACTTAAAAGAGGCATTTTTAAAAGAACTATGATCACTTTTAAAGAGACCATTTAGATACCGCCCAGTCGCATTTTAGCACCTGGTGCTAGTTATCCTTAGTTATCTAACAAAACCCATTTCCATGTTATTATTCCTGGAATACTTTCCAAATTTCACCAACTTTGCAAGATGGCAAGCTGCTCTAAGTTGACTGAAACCCTGCACCAGAAGACTCTCCCGATGTGTAATTTCTGAGATATTGCAGCTGTATTATGACACTAATTCATTTACAGTAGGTCCCCCCAAAAGGCTGGCTGTATTGCATTAGGTCTAACAAAAAACGTTGATTCTACAACAAATTGAAAAGAAAAGTCTTAATAATTCCAGGTTTTATTTTTTGACCATAAGAAAATGAGATGCTTGGTTTAATGTTCTGCTTAATGACAATATGGTGATTGTAACTTTCCCAGAGAGAAAGAAACAAAAGAAATAAAATTCATTAGAAATTTATGATAAATTGTGTAAGAAACTATAAGATTCCACTCCAGAGTATGTTTGATGCTTATCCTCCATAGAGACAATCTGTTCAGATTGCAGTAAGATGTGAATCTTACTAGTAGTGTGATAGTACTGTATATCATCTACAGCTTGGTTAGACAGTGGACCAGAGAGAACAATCCTACTGTATGTTCGAAGGATGACCTCATGATTAGCCATCTTGTCTCACTATTATGTAAATCATATCAATCGAATGGTGGAAAATCACCAGAGTATTTTCTTTTCTACTGGGAATCTTCCATGTCCTGATTTTTTTTAACAATCACCATAAACATCGATTAGATTTTTTTTTTTGATAATAAAATGGATAAAAAAAGCAAATGTTCGATTAATATTACCTGGGGGTGCTGTTGTCGTTGGAACTGTATGGGGTGAAGAAAGAGAGTCATAAACAAATGAAAAGTCATATGAAAATAATGATTCATTACCACACAAAAATAAAACATCTTATATGGTAAAATACAATAAAATGGGTAAAAATACTCGTATCATAAAATGTCCCTCTATCTGGTGGAGAGAGATTTCTTTTATTATGTAATTATTTACCTCAACATTTGCATGGATTTCAATAAAGTGCATTTCTAAACACAATTTAATTTAATTTGAAGTAAATAAATAAATAGGTCTTTAAAACATTAGAAAAATCATCTCTCAGTAAAAGTGTGTGTAAATTGCAGTAATGTATCCACTATAGTACTTGTGCTTTTGTTAAAATTGAGTACAGTAAACCAGTGCCATTGGCTCAAGTTAAAGAGCATACAAAATTCCTAATAGTGCACATCCTTATTCTTTTGCTTATTTTAAATTGGGCACACATTAAAACCACTGAACTTCAGCATGCTTTCAATGTCCTGATACAGAGCTCTGATCCTAACAATCAGACCAGTGTTATGTCATTGTAACACCACTGCTGTTAAAAATTCCAGATTTCCCATAATTTTGTAAAAACCTGTTTTCCATCCAGTCTGGACCTGACATTACAGCACCATACCTCACTGACCTGTCTACAAAAAGTAGACATGTCCGGGCAAAAGAGGACGCTTGGTCACCCTAGCATTAAGTAATGGACCAGATAGTTCACCAAAGTCAGGCTGTAGGACCATCTCTGGAAATGGGTCCTGCTTGTTAGGAGCTATAATGCCAGATCTGTAGTTTCTGAGCAGTAGGAGTTCCCCCTTTGTGAGTTCTTGAGTCCACAGGTCCAGAATGTTTTGTGTGACCCACCTCAACTTCAGACCAAGAAGTGCACACACAGTTTTGGTGTCCTTCAAGTCAGGCCCTGCTGCATCTACTACCTGCTGGAGGTGTAGTGTTTTTGTCTTGAGAAGTGCTGTGTTTAATCCAGATGGAGCAATGCCACCCAGGTTAAACTTTGCTCAGTTGACTAGGGGTTGTTCTAGGAGCCAAAGTAGAGTCTGTAAGTTTGACTTTAAAAAGTTTCAATGATTTAAAAAGCTCTTGGAAAAAAAGGAGGTGGACTGTTGTACTTTATAAAGTCAGGGCCAATTAAAAACAATGCTGCAGCCAATCTTACGTTGTTTGCTCTTTTTAAAATACAGCTGGCTATGTCCCGCCGTACCAGTTGTTTCAACCCTATTAGATATTTTTGAGCAAACTTTAGTTGGGAGGTTGCTGTCCTGCTCAACAGATGGATCAAACCCTGTCCCAGCTTTTTTTGCAAAAATAAAATACTTTGTGGAACTCAATGAAGACGGTCCTAAAAAAATTAATGATTGTGGGTAAAATAGTGGGCAGGAGGTTTCATACAGGCTAAACGGTTCCACAGAGTAGACGCAGCAAGGTTTTTTGCGATTAACACCCTACCGCTGTATAAAATTTTGATGAAAGCAGAAAATTTCTCTTGGCTAGCCTCCCTTCCACTTTCTTTATTTTTTACTTTTTGTAAAGGTAAAGTGCAAGTTAATTTGTTTTATTTTTAATTTTGTAATAATTATTTTTATTTATTATTATTTTGGGGCCGTGAAACAAATAATTTGAGTTTCCACTATTTCTTATTATCGCTTAATTTACATGTGTTTTGATATACAAGCCTGCTTTCAGAACAAATTATGCTCGCTATCCAAGGCTCCACTGTATTTATTTCCTCAGCCTAAATATCTCTTATTAAGTTAATTTACAGGTCTCTTTTTTGTTTATATGTGATTTAGCAGATTCCGATTGGAACCTTGTTTTTTACAAGTTATGTTCTTTTGCCTGTTTGCTTCCTGTGTCTGCCCCATTAACACGTGATAGTCTTCAGCCCTCCCAGCTGAATGGTAGTAGTAGCCTTAATGTGGGAGCCCCCTAGCTACGGGGAGGAATTAGCCACGACTAAATTAAGTAGTAACACTGCACTACCCTGTGCTTCACTCAGTGGAGGATTGTAGTGCTGGTTAACTTGACGTCTGCAGCACGAACTGCACCATCGCTTTAATCAGTACCTGCAGGCCCCCACACTGAATCAGCCGAGTTACAGTAACACTCTGAGTACTTTCGAGTGTGTTAGACACTTCTTTGTCCTCAGTAACTGTTTCTATAATACACATATTGTGTAACTGATTTTGTGTCTGTTTCTATTAAATCCTTTTGGAGACATTTTTGTCTCCTCATACTGGTCTCAGTGCTCTCAGCACTAGTTCTGTCCTGTCCATCTTCGCCTGGATCTGGCTGACTTTGATCTGCTTTCTCAGGGCATGCTCTAATCACATGCCCTTCTTGTCCACAGTCGAAGCACTCCATGGTGTCAAATGTAGCATACAGGAAGTAGTCAAAGTCTACTCTCACATGAAGAAGAACTTTTGTTGGTTATTGGGTATCATGTAAACCTGATGCCTATTAGACAACATTATTCAGGAGAGGGGACTTTAAGAATTAGGGAAACTATTTTACCAAGTCATGACAGTTCACATTTTAAGATCTCATCACTAATACTGTAAATGGCGGCATGTTAGCTGGAGTGATCCGTTTTAATGGTGTAATGAGTGTGTGAACAGGAATGAAACATTCATTTACTGTGATCTCTGTCTCTATTACTGCATTTGTTTATAAAGATCACAACAGTGCTGTTCACTGTAGCAGCAGATTTAATGCTGCTGAGTCCCACAACTCCCCCCATTGCTTAAGCAAATTCTTCCACTGAACACGAATTCAATCAAACACACATGCTCTCACGCTACCGCTTACCATCCCAATTCACTCCTAGCATGCCCTCAAAAAGAATTACAGGGGAACATTTGATATGAATATGCATTTATTATTTTTGCAAAATGAAAACTCAGTTCATGAGGATGCCACAGCTGCACACTGCTGGGACTTCTAGGAAGCAAAATTCACCATGCTTCCAAGGTAAGAATGGTGGCATGTTTAAACTCATAAACCACATAAATCATGAACAAGTGACACTAATTAATCAGGGGTGTCTAGGAGCGCATGCAGGCAGAAGGGGTGCCATTTGAGTGTGTTGCGCCTTTTGTGCTCATTATGCCATCAACTGCAACACCCATCATCTTACAAACTAAGTATTTAAATAAATAAAAATAAATTGAATCAAAATAAATTTAAATCAAAGCTAAATCAACGGAGGTCAACGGAATCTTAAAGTATATGACATTTGTTTAACAGTTAATTCTATCCGGCCCTGTTCCACATATATTTCCATGTTAAATGTTGTCAACTCCTTATGTCGATGATCTCTAACCACCCAAGACAACCAATGAATTCATGTCCAACTACATACTGTATGTATGTACTATTATATAAATTAAAAGGTAATTGTGTTAATCTTAATTAAACTTAAAATCTAAATCTATTTATTATCTAACTTAGTGTTATTAAAGCTAGCTGTTAATTAATCAGGTAACTCAAATTCTTCAGTTCAGCCAGCAACAGTACATATACATTTCACTGTTGGGCAAAAAAAAAAAAGGTCTGGTCAAACAGACCACAAAGTTTAGATAATTGTTGGCAACAGCACTTCCAAATGGACCTATTGTTGGCTAGTACTGTTATCAATAGGACAGTACAAACATGACACCCGTTCCCCTTCTGCTCTGCTGTGATTTTCATGATCTCCTGACATTAAGGAAAAACTTGGCACTTTCATGCAGAACTCATGGGCACTTTCATGCAGAACAAAATCAAACTAATACTTTTACAGATTTTGTCTGACAAAATAACCTTAAAACTAAAATGCAATATGAAAATTGTCCGATCAGTCTTAGCACACGTATTCACTCCTAAAATTTGCCTTACTGTATCTGCAGATTATGAGTTCAAATCTTGGCTAAGTAGTGCTGATGACAAAACAGTTGTCTACAAATTTTAATTCCCATTCTGTTTGATAAAATTGTTTTGACTAACAATTAAATATTTAAGTATTGTGTAAAAAAATAAAATTGGCCAAGCTTAATTAAAGTGAAGCTTAATTAAAGTGAAGTATCTATTTTACAGTAAGTTAAGTTTTCTCATTTTTTTGTAGGAAATGTAGTTTCACTGGATTTCATGTAAAAGATGAAAGTTTATTTTAATACATTATGTATCTAATGGAAGCAAATAATTTACCAATAAAAGAATGGTGCAAATAATATCCACACAATTATTTTTATTATTCATTACCATTTTGTCCTGTTGCTGTACTGCCTAACATTACAGAGAGAGAGAGAGAGAGAGAGAGAAAGAGAGGGAGAGAGAGAGAGAGAGAGAGAGAGATAGTGAAGATGGGATGCTAGTGCAGACATGACATTAGAAATATGTTAATCTAAAGCACAATAAAACATGATGACAAACAGGTCAATGATTAAGGATTTAGCATGGCAATCACCAACAACAAAAAAACACTTATCACGTGCAAATATCATTAACACAAGACAAATGACAGTGAAATAAAAGGAAAAATAAAAAAAGCAGCATTAATACAAAACTCCAAGTAAACATAAGTGAAGTTTCACTCATCCAACCTACCTGACCCAATGTGTCTACCAGGATCTGTACTCCCACCCTCTTCTAACATTCATGACTTTCACCCCAAAGCTTAACCATTTATTCATTACTTTTCTTAAGTCATATCTATCAAACTTAAAAACACAAAATGTTATGTTTATTACTTAATCATTATTACTTGACTCAGTTGCGTGGATGATGTTGTCCCTTCCAAAACAGGGAAAATTTATCCAAACCAGAAACCATGTATAAACAGTCATGGTCGCATGGATCTGGCAGCACAGAACTCTGCCTTTGCCTCCGCTAACACATTGGAATATACACACACCACCTACCAACTACGAAGGATGCTTTAAAGGGGTCCTATTATGCCATTTTAAAGGTTGCTAATATTGCTCAATTAGTTTCTTAAAACAGGTTTACAGGTATGCAAGGTATAAAAACACTTTGCTACAGCGTGTGTTCGAAAACGAAACGCCCATTGCCATAACTGAATGACGGCTCTGGAGACACGTCAATACATAGAAAAGATGGTGTCCGTTTTACCGTGTAACGACCAGCTAATTTTATATTAACTGTGGCTACAAAAATCGAGAGGTCATTTATCTTTGTGTCAGTGTTGCGTTAAAAGGCCAGTGAGCAAAAAGAACAAACACAAACAAGTAGATAAAGCAAACGTGTATTATACAAAACTAAATAAGTAAATGAAAAAGGTGCACCACAACCAAACAAAGATATCACTAATTCCTCAATTCTTGCTGCTGTTTTAAGGAATGTTTATGTTTACCCACTACCTCAACACCATATTTTATGTTCTGTTATGTCGTGGTTGCACACTGTCACTTTGTTGTTGCTCTTGTTTGCACATTTGCACGTGCACTTTATGTTGTCTATAAAAATGTTACTTTAGCTAGTTAGTTTTTGTTAATTTATGTTGTAGTTTATGTTAGGTCTCTCTGTTCTGTCTCTGTAGCCAGCTAACTACAGTAGGCCTCTTGGTTAGCTAGTTTAGTGTCTATGGTAATTTATGTTGTAAATTTATGTTGCATGTAGCACCTTGGTCCTGGAGGAACGTTGTTTCGTTTCACTGTGTACTAACTGTATATGGTTGTAATGACAATAAAGCCTACTTGAACTTGAACTTGATATAAACAATATTTACAAACCGCATATAATAAACGGTATGTGTATGTGTGCGTGAGTGGAAAGTGAGTGGAAAATGTCCGAAGTCCGTGTTTATTGTATGCGTGTTATCAGACTATACCGAGTATGGTTCGGTCTCACTGGGGTTAATGAAGTCCGGGAGGCCAATGACGGAGGGTGAGAAGTCCAGGGAATATGTCCAGTCAAAGATAATCCGGTTAAAAAATCTTAGAGAGAAAATGATCCACAGCAATCTCTCCTTCTCTTATCCAAACAAATAACGCCAGCACTGGTCCACCATTACTACTCCTCCCCCCGCTCTTTCCCGGCTGACCCTTTGCAGACCATGGCATCTATGCGTAAGGATATAAACGTACTGTATTTTACGCTAGATTCGACACAGCCAACACCATGAGACTGGACAGCGAACGCATCATGGATGACGTCTGTGCGCACACTGTGTCTGAAGAGGATGTACGGAAGTGCTTCAGACAGGTGAACGCATGCAAAGCTGCTGGTCCTGACGGAATCCCCGGCCATGTACTTTAATCATGCACGTCTCAGCTGGCTGGAGTGTACATGAACATCTTTAAACTCTTCCTCTTTCTGTCTGTAGTCCCAGCCTGCTTTAAAATGGCCACCATCGTCCTTGTACTCAAATCCTTCACCACATCACATCTCTGAACGACTGGCGACCAGTAGCCCTGACCCTCATTGTGAGCAAATGCTTTAAGAGGCTGGTCAAAAACTTCATCTGCTCTGCGCTGCTGACTTACTGGACCCTCTACAATTTGCATACCTCCACAACAGGTCCACTGATGACACCATAGCCCTGACTACATACTGCCCTCACCAACCTGGAGAAGAGAGTTACATATGTGAGAAGATTTAGGATTGAGCAGCTCTCTCTGCAGCTCCTGTCCAACAGCCGCCAGATGGTCAGACTGGGCAGTATCACCTCATCCTCCGTCACAATGAACACTGGTGCTCCACAGGGGTGTGTACTGAGCCCTCTACTATACTCACTCTACACATACGACTACACGGCCACTAGCAGCTCCAACATCATTGTGAAGTTTGCGGACGACACAACAGTGGTGAGTCTCATCACCGATGAGACGGCATACAGGGAAGAGGTCAGTGCCCTGACACATTGGTGCACATCTCCCCCTCAATCATCCTCACTGGATCCATCACGACCTAGTACGGCAACAACTGCAAAGCTCTGCGTAGTGTGGTGCGGTGTTCCGAGAGGATAATCGGAGGTAAGCTTCCCTCCCTCCAGGACATCCACAGAAAGCGGTGCCTGAGGAAAGCGAGGAGGATCATCAAAGACTCCAGTCACCCTAGTAATAACCTATTCAAACTGCTCCCGTCAGGCAGGAGGTACGGCAGTATCCGGTCCCGAACCAGCAGGCTGAGGAACAGCTTCTTCCATCAGACTCCTGAACACTGACCAATAGATCACTTTCACACTGTTACTTTATAGTCACTAAGACACTTTAGGCCTTCCATACTGCATATAATTGCCTTTTGCACAACATTCATTGCAGACATTCTTTATACATTTATATCTAAGTAGACACACTCTCACAAACATGTGTGTATGTGTATAGACATGTATGCATATATGTGTATGTGTCTATGTATATATATATATATATATATATAAAAATGTGTATATATGTATATTGTATATATATGTATATTGTATATGTATGTATACTTGTATTCACATTCATTTGTATTGTATTCATTTTAAAAAAATACTTACTACTGTACTTATTCATATGCATATTTATTTTTATATTTGTACACCACTATTGCTTGTGTAGCTTGCACACAAGAATTTCACTCACATGTCCTGTACCAGTGTACCAGTAACATGATTGGACAATAAAAGTAATTTGCTTTGATTTGATTAGGTTAGAAGGGTTGGGGTGAATACTGTAGAAAGCCACGGCACAAGATCACAGTTTGAATTAACAATTTACAGGTATAAGGCAATGTAAAAAGTGCGAAGAAGTTTATTATGTCTCTATATCCAGATATTAATAATTGTATAATTTTTCTTAGATGACAACACAGTTAAAACCTAAACTTGAGGTGTTGAATAACTTTCTGTAACAGCAGTTCTGATGGTAGTGTAGCTGACATATTTATGAGTTAATTTAAATAATATAGTGAAGTTTTTTGTTAGGTAACATTTATTAAACATTTATAAAATATCCGGTGTTTGTATTCTTGTAAAGTTTAGACTTACTCACAAAGAGCAATGTGGCCATACACATCAGAAGTGAATGGCCCATGAGGAACAGGAAATCTGAGGTTAAAAACAAAAATCATAATCATAAAGGAGGAATGAAAAAGTATGTGAACCTTATGGAATTTCATGGTTTTCTGAATTAATTTGTCATAAAATGTGATCCGATCTTCTAAGTCAAGGGTATTGACAAATATAATGTGCCTAAAATAATAACCACAGCTATGCACAAAAATTCTAATCTTTCATGTCTTTATTAAGCACATTTATTTAACATTTAAAATAGTGGAAAAAGTAAGTGAAGCCTGGGAATTAATAATTGATTGACCCCGCCCCCTTGGCAGCAATAATCTCAACCAGGTATTCTTTGGGCGTCTCATGTGAATGAACCTCTTCCCCAGAAGAGTCATTCCATAGCATCTCTGTTGGGTTGGGGTTTAGACTCTGGCTTGGCCACTCCAAAAGATGGATTTTTTCCTGAAACTATTGTGTTTTGGACTTGCTCCAATGTTTTGTGTCATTGTCCTGTTGCATTACCCAATTTCTGCAGAGTTTCTGCTAGTGTTCATTTTGTCATGTATTTTCAATCTTAGTCTTAGGGATAAATGTCCCTGATAGTTTTTATCATATTTAATCCCAATTTTAGTTTAGTCACGTTTTAGTCGACTACACTGAAAAAAATAACTTGTAAGATTTACTTAATAAAATCCTCGTAACAATTTGCACACATGGATTTTAAGTAAATTTTATTGCTCCAATATTAAGTAAAACTCACCTGTAATTGTCAGGTAAAATCTACTTAATTAAATTAACAATCAAAAAAATTAAGTAAAAGTTACATAATTATATTTAATGCACAAGTTAGATTTATTTAAAATAATCTAGTAAAGCTAATTTATTGTTGTATCAGCAGGAACCTTGATTTTATGAAATTAAGTAAATCTTACTATTATTTTGTTTTATGAGATTTTCCCTTACTTGGTTTTATTAATTTATATTACTCCCTATAATAATGTACACATTGCTAATTTATGTTTTGCAAAGAAACTTAAGTAATTATTTCATCTATATCTTTCATAAATCACACAACTAAAATATAATTAAACAGTTTATTCACCAACATTACCAAATATTTTTTGACATTCACAGTCTAGATACAGGTTGTCTTTTTAATAAATGTGCATTCAGATAAATTTTGCATCCATAGGAACATCTGTACAGCACCAGGGCCTGAAATACTTGTTTTAAACAAAATTGTGTAAAATAATAATAATAAATTAATTAATTAATAAAATACAGCATTCATTTAGAAATAAAATACAGCAGAAAATACATTAAACAAACTGTAGAATAAATTTTAAAACTTAATAGCCCTCTGTAGCAGTGAAGTTGCAACATTCAAATCAGCACTCTGGACTAGTGCACCTAAAAGTATGCCATTGAAACTTAACGCATTAAAACATTTTAAGCTGAACATGTAAACACAAGTAGTCAAGCCATATCAAATGTTTTAAGATGATAACTTTATCTTTAAAGCTTGCACTTTTGGTGATAGCTTAATCCCACCAAGTTCTAAAAGAACTTTCTGAAATAGCTCAAATGTGTAGCGCAGTGCTCGGGGGTCTGCAAGGTTTATGGCATAAATTATTCCCATAAGCAGTGCACATGCATTTGCAGTATTGCCACATTCTTGCAAAATTTCCTTTCCTTCAAGGATTATGGATACACCAACTGGTTCCTCCCCTTCAACAGCACGGACAACAAGGATTTTAAGAATGTGCAAACTGGCATCACTTCGTCTGTCCTCCTGCATAAAATTTACAAGTAAATAAAAAAAAAAGAAAAAATTATTTTGAGAAACAAAAAAATCTGAATTGCTTCAATCACCTGTGATGACTTTATTATCACAGAAAAAAATAATAATAAAAATGATTGATAATAAAAAATGACCATCACTTCATATACTTCAGATTGTTAAACTTGGGTTAAATTGCTTTAGCAATAATCTTGCATCGGTAAAACATTCTAAAACATGTCATGAGATGGCTACACTCCATAGATTACTCTGCACCTTTACAGTGTCAGGAAATCCTATGATGAATGCTGAGTTTGTATTTAAAGGGTTAGTCCAAACATGAAAATTCTTCAAATCATTACTCAGATTTATGTATTCATTTGCATTTGGTATATGCTTCTGTCCAATGCAACAAACACTATATTCAAGGTACAAGTTTTTATTTATAACTTGTAATTTACAATTACTTGCTTTTCCTGGGAATCAAACCCATGACCTTGGTAGCACCATGCTCTACTGTTTGAGCTAGATAAACTGTGGATGGTCATCACTAAGCAGGAAATGTCCACCCCTTCATCTAACTTTATCTTGTAGTGAATTTAACATTTTAAATTGTATAATTAGTAAGAAAACAATGCTTTACCAGGCAATCATCAGAGATCCTCTTCAGATTCACGTCTCAGCTCTACGCTGTTTCTGTGAAAATATTTACATTGTATCATTACATAATCTTTTATTAGTACAACTACATTTAGCCATTTCTTCATCTTTTGTAAGTTTGCCTTTATCCAAAGAAAATTACAAAAGAGAAAGGCATCAAGCATGTCAAGCAGTGCTACTAACACAACGTTTCTGACATTGTTAGAAAAATACAAGATAGAACAGTGAGGGATTAAGGAAAAAGTGAGAAGCAAGAATCATGTGTGGAAAGATGAAGCATGCAAGGTCACAGGATGACTCTACTTCTTTTTCTTGTCTGCAATGCGATTTGGACAAATTAGAGCTTCTATCAATACTGTATGAACATATGTACAGGGTTATTACAGTTGAAATTTAACTTGTAACTTATTAATACAATTCGGATTCAAAAGAAAAAAAAAAACGTTTATTGCTAGTGCTCTTTTACCATTTAATGCTTTAACACACCTGACTCAGTTTGTTCAGAAAGGTCATCTCACTGGCGAGCCTTTCTCTGAACACGCCGTTTTCACGAGGGGTGGGGGTAAGAAACACGCATCTCGTTCTATTAAACCACGCGCTCGGTTCGTTATTATTTTATTTATTTATTTTTTAATTATTACCACAGGACCCCTGTGGGGCTCCGTAGGTTCAGGTTTTTACACGAAAAACGGTGTTTTGTGAATCTCCACATTATTAAAAACTAAAATATTGCTAATTGTACGTCCTGAGATTAAGATGAACATTAATTGGGGGTCATGAAAGTGAGAATACATCCAAAACAGAAAGGTAAACTTACCTCGAACACGCCAAACTTCATCTCCAGCCACGCCGTGCTGTACCTCCGTGATGATCCCCAACCGACGGATCTACAGCGTCTCCAAACACGCATGCGCGCTTTAATTTGAAATTTAAACTAAACTTAAAAAGTAAAATTTACTTAATATTATTAGGTTTATGTGCAGTGACTATAAAACATGTAAATGTAACAAGTAAATACATAATATTTAACTCTTTCCACTTAGTTAATTTATTACATGAATTAAATGTGTAGGTATTTAAACTTTTACTTAGAAAATTCTAGTTCTCCTTGAAATGTATTTTTACAATGTAAAAATTATGATGGTTAATTTAATAAATTTTACCACACCAAAAAATCATTTTTTTCAGTGTAGAAGTCTGGTCATTTTAGTCTAGTTTTAGTCAGAGGAACCCTTAAGTATTTTTAATCTAGTTTTAGTCAATGAAAATGTAATATTTTAACAATAAGATCATTATTGATTAACCCTAGAGTCAATCTAGTCTAGCCCATTTAAGATTTTTTACAAAATAATTTTCTTAACATTTCTAAATGTATCTTTTTATCAGATTTTTCAGTTAATTTTATTTATTTTTAACTGCTGCATGTCCTACAAAACAATAGGAGCAGTATGAACATTGTTTTAAAACATTTTTTTTTTTAAATTAATTCACACACCTGGACTGTTCAAGCTTCTTAAAGTCACAATCATTTGCTAACCTATTAGATTAATGTTTTTGGCATCGGTTTACCTATAAAATAAAATAAAACACATCACAGCATAATTATGTGGTAACAATTACCACAAAGAGGCTGTAAAACTAGATGATTTTTACAGAATGCCTTGATGTGTCCCTTCAGATTTGTGGTATTTTCTCAGCAAAAGGTGTGCTCACACTTTTTCCTCTCCGATATTACTACACATCTGCTTTTTTTTCTCGGTTCAATATAAAAAAAAGTATAAGGTGGTTAACACGGCTTTAATTAAACTTCACTCATACGCACACAGATGAAACACTGGCAAATACATATTTGAATGGGGGCCAGGGGTAGCTCAGTGGTTAAGGCATTGGACTACGGTTCGGAAGATCCCAGGTTCAAACCCCACAACCACCAAGTTGCCACTGTTGGGCCCTTGAGCAAGGCCCTTAACCCTCAACTGCTCAGATGTGTAATGAGATAAAAAATGTAAGTCGCTCTGGATAAGAGCGTCTGCCAAATGCCTAAATGTAAATGTAAATGAATGCCAGTATTGCTGTGAAGTGTCAATGTGCTTTTTGGCAAACTTAAGCCATGCAGCAATTTTCTTTTTATTAAACAGCGGCTCACTTCGTGGTGTTCTGGACACCCTACTTGTTAAATGTTTTACATACTGTAGAGTCATGAACACAGATGTTAGCCAGTTCCAATGCTGCCTTCAAAACTTTGGCTGTTCCTTTTGGTTTTATTACCTCATTTATTACCTCAGGTTTTTCGTTGTCCTCTTGGAGTCATTTTGACTGAGTGACACTTCTTGATAGAGTAGCCACAGTCCCAAAGTGTCTCCATTTGTGGATCGTTTGCCTAATTATAGACTGCTGAATTTCTAAAGCCTTTGAGATCACTTTGTAACCCTTTCTAGCTTAATGTAAATCAATAGTTCTTAATCATAGATCCTCTAAAGTTCTTTTTTGTGAGGCATGGCTCACATAAGCGTATTCGTCTTGTGCAGAGCAAACTTTGTTTGAGGGTCTTTTAATCACTCAAAGTAGCTCCAGGTTACTTCACACCTCCAAACACATTTTCTTAACAAGATGGCAGGGATGCTAACACCTGACTCTAATTAGCTTTTTTGAGGTCATTAACTCAAGGATTCACATTCTTTTTTTCCACTAGCACTATGAGGCTTTTATGATTGTTCTCAATAAAGACATGAAAGATCAGAATTTTTAGTGTTATTACTTTAGCCACATTAAATTTGTCAATTGATTTAGATGTAGTTAATATCACATTTTATGACAAATTAATGCAGAAAAACATAAAGTTCCAAAAGGTTCACATACATTTTCTTGTCACTGTATATACAGTACAAACACACATACACAAACATACATACATACATACATACATAATCACTAGCCTCTTTATTAGCTATAAATCTTCACCTGCTTGCTACTGCAAATAACACATCAGCCAATTAAATAGCAGCAACTCATTTAGGCATTTAGACATGGTCAAGATGATGAGCTAAAGATCAAAACAAGCATATTGAATAGGAGAAAAAAGGTATTTAAGTGGTTTAGGAAGTGACATATTTGTTGGTGCCAGACAGGTCGCTCCTGCGATTTTCACACACAATCATCTTTAGGGTATACAAAGAATAGTCAGAAAAAGAGAAAATATCCAGTAAGTAGCAGTTTTCTGGATGAAAAATAACTTTTTAATGCCAGAGGTCAAAGAAGAATTGGCAGACAGAGAAAGGCAACAGTAACAAATAATAATAAAAGATTAAAAGTAATAAAATCTCTTTATAACTGAGCATCTCTGAATGCACTACCTTAAGGCAGATGGACTACAACAGGCAAAGACTTTGCCAGGTGCCTTTCCTGTTGGCTACGAACAAAATACAAAAATGGTCAACAGCCAAAAATCTCAATCTTATAGAGCACCTCAGGGATTTGGGGTTTTGGAACAGGGCATTCTTGTCAAGGATTTGCAACTGCATACAGCTGAATGATGCAACAAATGCATGATGCTATCTTGTCAATGGACTATACATTTGTTTTCTTTTTATCTTAATTTTCATCAGGCCCATTTCTCCTGATTACCCACATAGTGGTGTCATCTAGCAACTACACAGGAGGGTGGCCAGTTCAGATCTGCCCCTTGCAAGACCTGCGCGTTACGAAATCACCCTCTTCTATACATGGCTCCTGATGTTCCTATGGCAGCTGCTTGTCCCCTTTACATCTCTTTAATGTCCACAATTCGGGGTCCATTATGTGCCGTACTGGAACCCACAACCATCCTTCCGGACCATACCTCCTACAATCCAACAAATACTGTCTTAACATGACAAGAATAAAGTCAAGTCAAGCCCACATGGAAAGCACCTATATGAGGATATATGCGCATATATGAAACCTATATGCAGTATATATGCATATACATGATAATATATATGCTGCATACAGGCAAAATTGTAGTGCATATATGTGCAAATACAGGCCATATACAGTAGGTCTCCTGTATTGCTTTTTTATATCCACATATAAGCCCTATATGTACATACAAGATTTGTCTCATATATAGCTCATGGCAGGATCTGGTCATTTTAGCTTATATCTCACTTTGGCAACTGTCATACATGATGCCTAGCCCATATTTTCTATTATCAAGGCAATAACTAAGAACTAACTAAAAAAAAAATACAAAAAACGTCGGTTAGTTGATGACATCATCCGAAAGATAGCGGCTGGGAGTAAAAATGGCGATTTTAGCATTGGAGATCCGCTATGTCCTACTTGAATGGACTGAGGGGGAGGAAAGAGGGGCCCATAGTATTTTGGCCCTCGACTGTGTCCAGAATTTTTCAGTTAAAGATTTTCTTGAAAGGACTGATAAAACCGAGAAACTGGTGGAATGGCGAAAAGGCCGCAAACCCTGGCCGGTGCACCGAGCCAGAATTATTGACGTGGCAAGTATGTTACCAGCTGACTTTAGCTGACGTTATGTAGTTACATACCACATTAAATGGTTTTGCTCGCACTTACAGTAAAGAAGTATAAATGGATTTTGCTAGGTACCTGGCTAGCAATAGCTTAGCTATCTGGCTCATGTTAGCTACCTAATTTGCTAATGTTAGCGAAGTTCAAATGGGACTAATGTTAGATTTGGTAACGTTAAACATGGTTAGACGTTTGCAGTTCATGATAACATTCCAATTTTTTTGCACCAGAATTTGAAAAAACTCTCCAAATTAAACTGCGTGCGATCGAGATGGAGAAGAAGGACACACAAGGGCAAAGAAAATGTCCTTACATCCCAAACTCAAAGTACAGTGAGCAGCAGGGGCACACTGGGAAGGCTTTAAAGAAAAAGGTAACAGACTGCACCAATTGGTGCTTTATTTAAAGTTATCCCCCCCTCTCTCTTTTGTTTCCTAATGTGTGTAGGTTTGTAATTGTGTCATCTATAATGATTTCATGTGCTTTGTTGACAAGATGTATGTGCAAGGTGGTGTAAGAGTTGGGCTAAAAGTCAGTCTGTCCCTCTCTGTCTCTCAAGGTTAACAATAAAAAAGGATGGGCTTCCAATTATAAGTACCAGGACAATAAGAAGCAGGAGAAGGGTCATGACAGACTTTCAAAGATCAAGGTACACTACCAGTCTGTATCCTGTGTGTGTTGTTACATTACAATACATTCATGATGAGTACAATTTTTATGGGGGATAAGGGAATCTTATTTGTATAGTGCTTTTCATAAGACACACAAGTCACCCCAAAGTCACACCAAAGCACTAAAAGGAAGGGGGGTTCATTCACTCCATGCTCATGGTGGTAAGCTACATTTGTAGCCACAGTTTCCCATGGGTTAGACTGACAGAAGCGAGGCTGCTCACATCTGCACCAACGGTCCCTCTGACCACCACCAACCATTCACACATACTGTAGGGATTGGGTGAAGTGTCTTGTCCAAGTGTCTTGTTACACATCGACAGTCTGCACTTGCAGGAGAGTCTACAAGCCGGGAGTCAAACCCACAACCTTCCGATCATGGGACGACCCGCTCTCCCATCTGTGCCACTGTCAGAAAATTGCGTTCACAACCAGGTTTCCTCTGCAGAGCCTTATCAATGGGGGTTGTAGCTTGCGTTCACAGCTGCGGGAAATGTTTTTCGAAGAGTAAGGGCACTTAGTTGCTGGGTGCTTTTTTGATCTATTGATTGTAATTATTGTTTTCTTTACATAACCTCTTTCTAGAAATCCCTCAAATGAAAAGTGACCTCGCCATTATTGCTCAAAAGGTAACTTCCTCTGATTTTCATTGCTTTTTAAATTGTTTCTCAAGCAGAGCTGTAGAGACTTGTGATGTTGGGCTGATTGATAGAGTTGATTATTTGATGTATTTGCACTTCAATTTATTGAAAAGAATAACTATGAACAAGACTGGAAGGACTCCTGTGGAGGATCTAGATTCCTCCTCGACTTTTGGAGAAATGCATCTGGTGAGTATTTTTCTCCCTTGCATTTTTATTTATTTATTCAGTTTACTTGTTACTCAAACAGAGCTATATGGATTTGTATGATGTTTGGCTGATTACTTTTGCATGTAACTTTAATTTATTGACATGTTATTTACAAAGCCCGTCTGTAAATAAGAATCTATAGTGGCTTGCTTGGATAAATAAAAATTGATGAAGAGTTTTACTATGTTTCTTTCTTCTCTAAGACTCCAGAGAGGAGACCGAGCCCTTTAAAGAGAGTCCCATGGTGACGGAGCGCTTTCGAAAGACACCACAGGTGTCTTATACCTTAGATTTTTTTTTACTTATTTTACTTAAGGCTCCGACTGAGCTATAGGGATTTATATGTTGGGATAGTTAGTGGTAATATGTAAATTACTTGCCCCATATGCATAAAATTGTTGAAGAGTTTAACAATGGTTTTTCTCTACCAAGACTGCAGCAAACACAGGTGTACTTAAACTGTGTGCTTTGTAGGAGCCAATTAGTGTTATAAATAATAATCCTCCTTTCCTCCTGCCCCCCTTCGCTCCCCTCCACCCACTGTCTTTTCTCCTTCCCTACTCCCCCACCCTGTCCTCCTCCTTTTCTCCTTTAATAACGTTTAGGGCAATGATTAATTTGTTTCATATCTTTATCATTAATCTGCATTTATACATAAAATCCTATTAACTATTGGGCAGCTAAGCATAAGAATCAGTATGAAACATGAAAAAGTTTCTAAAAGTTGCCAATAAAAAAAAAGGTAGCCATTATTGGTGAGTAAATGCATAATGCATTGAGAAGGGAAAACAAAACATTTAAGACTTTATAAGTTCACCACTTTAACCATAGCCTACTTGTATCAATAGAGAGTGCATAAGGTAGGGCACCCATTATTGTTACTGTATCTGCTTGGAGACTATAATACTAATTCATCGCTTGCTCACTTCTTAATCCTACCTTTCCTTTTCTAAAGCCACATTTCTGGGGTATTGCGCTGTAAGGTGTGTAGTCCTCTATTTTGTAGAACATATAGTGTTGCAAATAACCTCGTGGCACTAATTGTTGTCGTCTGAAGTTATAGAAATAATCACCCCTCCTTCACCCTTAATCCCCTCTTTCCTGTGTTTGTGCCTTATTTTGTCTATACCGGTAATTGATTTGCTTGATTTTAATGCATATTTTATTGATCTTCGAGTAAACCTAGCATGGCAGCTCGCCGGTGAAAAGTGTGTGAGAATGGGTCAATGGAAGGCCATTGTAAAGTACTTTGGGTACTGTTGGGTGCAGAAAAATGCTATAAAACCGCAGAGCGGTCTTAATTTCCCTACAAACAACTGCAGAAGTTGTACTTCACCTGTGTTTTAAGCAAACCAAAAAATGCAAGAGTGGCTAAATTGTTCTTATCCATGAATTTTCTCTGCTTTGGATGCACATGATTGACCGTGTGACTGTTAACAGTGCAGTCCCCATGACGAATGTGCATATGAAAGAATGATGCCGCTAAAAAGAAAGGGGGGGGGGTGATGTTACCAATCATAATTTCGTTCAGATTTAGCAGAATCCAATCAGTCTCTTCCAATTGACATGTTTACATGACGTTTTTTTTTTTTTTTAAATTATGATCAGCCCTTTATCCAAAATATGTGTCCAATTTTTGTCTTCTCTAGATGCTACATTGAAGAAGTGGCCGGCAGCCACCCGAGGGCAGATAGGCACATCTATCATTTCAAAGCTCACAGAGCTGAGAAGATCCTCAAAATATTTTTTTTCCTGTTTTTTGTCTTATTTTTGGGCTTTTATTTATGTTATTTAGCAGCTATGGATTTTAATAATTTTACTAATATATAGGTGAACGTATAGGTGCATATATGCACACATATATACATGCATATCTGTACCCATATAGGTACATGCATGCACGTATATATGCACGCATATATGTACGCAAATATGTGCATATAATATGGAAAAATGGCCAATTTCATATATGTCACATATATTAAAAACCTTTATCAAAACCTTTATATAAACATATATGTTTATATAGGTTATTTCCATGTGGGAGATTATGGGGTGGGGGAGATGTAAGTGCTAGGCCATCCAGGTTCTTGATGTAGAGCCTGGCAGTTACCTGCTTGAGCTCCATTGTGGCTTTTCTTTTGCACCATGCCATGGGCTGTTATTCTGTTAGGGATAAGGACAGCGATCTGCTTCTGATTTGGATGGGCCCTGGGGGAAGGTTTGTTGCACAACCGGAAGTGCTCTGGCCAGGGTGCTTTTATGCCACTACCTTGGAAAATTGTACTTGTGGTCCCAATAAGCCTGAAAAGCCTGGGACAGGAGGTGCTGGAGCTGAGCATAAGGTGCTCTTCAGGTGGCTTTGAGGGCACTGAGAAACCCCAGCTAGAAATGGATAATGTTGGCCAGTCAATGCAGGGATTATGCTGCTGGAGCCAGGGAAACCCCAGCACCACAGTAAGTTCTAGTACCTGGGTTACCAGAAAATAAATTTGTTCAATGTGTTGCCCAAGTTGTAGCATAACTGTTTGCTTGTGCAGATAATTTTTCATTCACATATGTTGCAAATGAAAGCAAATGGGAGACAATCTGATAATTTTTCAAAATAAAACACTCTGCACAATTGACTCTTATAGTCAATAAAATGGAAATAAAGTCAAATATATATTTTAAATTTTTTTCGTTTTTTTTTTGTATTATTATTTTTTATTCTTTTTCAGGACCAAATTATACATGGCCCGGTTGGGAACCACAGCTGTACAGGGTCATGGGTGGCCTGGAACCTATCTATTCTACCTACAATGACTTTGGGCACAACACCGGCTGCAACCTGGACAGGGTGCCAATCCATCACAGAGCTCACACACAAACACACATAATACAGCCTATTTAAGAACGCCAGTTAGCCCATGTCGAAATTCTGGACTCATGAGGTGCGTGATCACAGTGCTGACCACTACACCACTGTGATGCTAGGCTCTGTCATTTAGGCTATTTCAGTAATGCAACTTAAAAGGTGAAACTAATATATGAGATAGACTCATTACATGCAAAGCAAGATGGTTCAAGCTGTGATTTGTCATAATTGAAATGATTATGGCTTACAGCTCATAAAAACCCCAAATCCACAATCTTAAAAAATTAGAATAGTACATGCAATCAATAAAACAAGGATTGTACATAGAACATATCGGACTTCTGAAAAGTATAAGTATGCATATGTACTCAGTACTTGGTTTAAGCCCCCTTGCAGAAATTACTGCCTCAATGCGGCGTGACAAGAAAGCTATCAGCCTGTGACACTGCTGAGATGTTATGGAAAACCAGGATGCTTCAATAGCAGCCTTCAGCTCATCTGCATTGTTTAGTCTCATGTTTCTCATTTTTCTCTTGGCAATGCCGCATAGATTCTCTATATAAGTGAGTTTGCTGGCCAATAAAGCACAGTAATTCCACGCTCATTGAACCAGATTTTGGTGCTTTTGGCAGTGTGGGCTATCTCATATATCAGTCTCACCTTTAAAGTTGCATTACTGAAATAAATGAACTTTTGCACAATATTAAAATTTTTCGAGTTTTACTTATATATAAACTAAAATAAAAAAATAAAAAATAAGTTGGACCACAGTGCTAACCACTTAATCATTATTATTTAAATTCTTTTGTTAGTTATTTTTAATAAATGCATGGAAAAAAATTAGATAATCATAACTAGACATTGTTTATTTATAACAAAATATATTCCCAACAGCAATATAAAGTGTATCCTAAATCTTGCCCTAAGGCATATGCTTATGCTTATTATATTACCTAAAAGTCGCTAAGAAATCTTATTATAATTTTCCGTTAAGATTTTCTTTTGCTTGTTTTCGTACTGATAATTTTAAAAAAAAATAATAAAAAGTTAAAAGCTTACCAGGCAGTGGACCTCCTATCTTATGTGTGTCTTATGTAAGAATGTTTGATTCTATTTGTAATTATAAAGTTGTCAAACAAAACTAACTTGACAAACTGGATTTTTTTTTTATCAACCTCAGTAAGGCAAGGCAGCTTTAACAGATTGTTATTGTGTTCTTTAAGGTTATTAGAGGTAGTTGTTTCCACATTAAATATAAAGACAAGCAAACGTACACACACTGCACACACACACACACACACACACACACACATATAACCCTAATAAACTTAAATAGTAATTTTACAGTTCACGGTACGAAGAAGAACCTTTTTGTTACATAACTTTTAATGTCTAAGTGCAATGCACGCAAATATGACTAATCAGCGAGTGAGCATACTGTCCAGCATACTGTAGGTTTCTTTATATGTACATTAACAACCTGCCAAATGACTCTAGTATAGCAATTAATTGGACAGTTAATTGGTTTTCTGGGCAGCACAAATGAATGTTAAAATCCCTGCAAATTAGTACGCTATCATACTTGGAAAAAATGGAAGCCAAAACATTTGAGAATTTACAAATAAAATTTAAAGAAATTTTGCTGGCTGTTAGATAACAGCACGCAGTATAGGATTAAGTAGAATTACGACAATTATTTGTAATTTAAAGCTTGCATAGAAAATCCGTGAGAGAGACCTACAATTCAATTCATTATTAAAAACCACAGCTAAGCCTCCACCTCAGCCAGCCACACAGGGTGCATTATAAACTGAGCACCCCGGAGGAAAAAGGTTTGGGAAAACACTATTATGTTCTACCTCTACCCAAGTCTGTTAAAAGGAGGACAAAATTATCTTTTAGCGTGTGTGACTTATTTCCAATAAATCTCGCATTAATAAAAGCCCCTTTAATTCCACCCTGTGTCGCGACTTTGAGGATAGCGCGAGTTATGTGACGTACAATTCTTAGATCAGTATTTTGCCTCAGCAGCCTCGGCAGGTAATTGACTGGGTGATAATACTTAAAGTTCCCGAAAACTTGACGAAGCCATTGAGAATGAAATCGCACCCACACATCCTGCAGCTAAAAGCAGACCTTCAACACCAGCGGTGACACCAAGTAGGCCTTTTTGCAATGTTTTTAATTGAAGTTATTGTTTAGAAAAATATGAGGAAGAAAGATCATCAAAAACACTTCCTTATGCTTAGTCACCTGCTCAAGGACAAAAAATACCATAAAAGCAAAACCATAAACAAAGAGGTTAGCACAGCATGGTTTGTTTTTAAAATTTAATAAAAGTCATAAAACTCAATGCTAAAAAACATCCATCCATTCATCTTTAACTGTTTATACCCCTATCTCACTTATGCGGTTTTGCGCGGTGGCCGTAAGTACGGTTCATTATGATGCAAGTTTTGGCACTGTGATTCTGTTTCCATCTTTTCGCGTGTCAGTTCTCACAGACCTACCTCGTGGTCACTCATGGTGGCTAACACCATATCTCACCGCGAGTCAAAGGGGTATTATCCAAAATCAAGTCACGGCGGTAGCAGTTCCAGCAGGAAACCCCAAACTTCCATTTCCAAGCCACCTTAGCTAACTCTGACTTGGGGATCCTAAGGCATACCCAGGGCATTCCCTGTTTTTATTGTGTGGCCTTGGGACACTCACTTAAGAACTGTCTATTAAAAGGATGCACCCTCTAGTCAGACTGGGAGCATTAGAGGGCATTCCTTCAAACAGACTTCCAGAACCATGCCCACTACTCTATAATCATCGGCGGCCAAGCTCACCAGATTCAGGCACTTATCGACTCCGGTTCTGACCATAACCTGATCAGCGCTTCTACAGCTACAGATGTGGCCATTAAAAATGTGTGTGTTTTCCCGCGAGATGCTGCAATATGGTGCGCGGCGTGCCGCGACTTGACGCAAGCAACATTCGGAAATTTAAATCAATGTTTTGTGCTTTACTGAATATCCGCCAGATGGTGCATGGAAGGACTTTATCTAAAAGCCAGACCAAGTACAGCGAAGAATTGTGTATACTTAGTTAGCCCAAAACAATATTGTTTTCAATGCTGAAGCAAACATAAATTTTGTTTTACAACAACTATTTCATAATGTGTGTGTGTGTATATGTGCTTCATGTTATTTTCATAATGAGGAAATGAGATGCCCAAATTTGTGCTTTAAAAGTTTCTTATATAGATTTTGTAATGCTATACCATGCCCATGGTATTTTGTCCCTGTTAAGACATTTGTAATGTCTTAACAGGGACAAAACAATGAAAGACATGGCAATGCCTTGGTTTAAATGGTGTTGAAATTAATTGAATTTCCTGAAAGTAGGCTATCTGATAGTGTTAACTATGCGAATGACCTGATTCGTCAATATGCCAACATATCTTATTTAAAACGTAAAAATGTGTCGCCATCATCAGAATACATGAATGAACAATATATATATATTGAATAATTATTTTATCTATTATTTGACTACGGCTGAAAATAATAGCTGGAATGTAATTTTGAATTTATGACTAAAATAAAGCTGTCCATCGCGGAAACCCACGGCTCGTACTTTCACTTTACAAAAGGCAGCGTTTTTATCAAAAGGCTGATAAACGCGTGTTGTACAGTATATCCAACATGACAGTATGCTCAGTTACTGTAATCCTATTTCTCACCTTTGATGTAGGTGTGAAGTTATCAAACCGGTTTCGTGGATGGGGGAATTTGCAGAATTGAGACGTTTAAAACGATTTAACAAGACCGAGCAGACATCTCTGCCTAAAATGTATTTCGCCAGCAAAAGCTTTACACAATCAAAAGAATTAAGTTTGTATGAAATGTGAATGTGTATGAATCAAAATTATATGATTGTCCCTGGTGAGTAAGCCTAGGACGACGGCGACAGTGGCAAGGAAAAACTCCCTGAGATGGTAATAGGAAGAAACCTTGAGAGGAACCAAACTCAACAGAGAACCCATCCTCATCTGGGTGAAAACAGATACCAGGGATTGATGTGCATAATAATATGCGAGACTGGAAGTTCAGTATAAGAGAGAAATTCCAGTCCTGAACTATTGAGCGACTAAAGTCACAGGTCCTCAGAGAACAGCTGTCTGCATCAGTCGAGGACAGGACCACCTTCATGGAAAAGTGGAACCAACCCCAGTCACCACACGCATTCCAGGCAGACCACACGGGGGCATCCATGTGATGAGATCTTCAACCAGAAGCATGACTCCAGGATGAGCTAGAGAGGTCCAGCGGGCAGAGGGGGTCTGGATCACTGGCAGCTCAGGAGCGACATGTATAGCTCAACAGAGAGATAGGTAGAGGAACAAGGAGAGATGGAGAGAGAGAGAGAATAGAGCAGAAAAGGAGAGAGCAAAAGAGATGGAGAAATAACAGTTAGGTATGGTCACAGTCGAACAATGTATAAGGTGAATGTATATTTAGTGCAAGCAGAGACTCCGGCAGGAAAAACCATGACAGCATAACTAAAAAGGGAGAGCCAGAAGGAAACACAGACATGAGGGCTCCCTGAGATGTAAAGCAACCAATCACCTCACCGTCAACAAACCTGAGTGATCAATGAGAGTGGGGAAGACAGCATCCAAACATACCAGTTCACCTAATACTCTACGTCCATGAGTCCCCCAGATCTGCTCCTTTACCTAAAGCAAATCTATTTATAAAAATGCTTCGCTAAATAAATAGGTTTTTAGCCTGGACTTAAACACTGAGACTGTGTCTGAGTCCCGAACATTATTTGGAAGACTATTCCATAACGTTGGGGCTTTGTAAGAAAAAGCTCTGCCCCCTGCTGTAGTTTTAATAATATGCGGTACTGACAAGCAGCCTGCATCCTTTGATTGAAGTAGGCGTGGCGGATTGTAAGACACTAGCAGTTCACTAAGATACTGCGGCGCAAGAATATTTAATGCTTTATACGTCAAGAGTAGTATTTTAAAATCGATGCGAAATTTCACAGGAAGCCAATGCAATGTGGATAAGATAGGGGTGATGTGCTCATATCTTCTGGTTCGAGTGAGGACTCTCGCTGCTGCATTCTGGACTAATTGAAGCTTGTTTAAGCACCTTGTTAAACAACCAGACAGTAAGGCATTACAATAATCCAACCTAGACGTGATAAAAGCATGAACTAGTTTTTCTGCATCATTTGGTGACAATGTATTTCTTATCCTGGCAATATTTCTGAGGTGAAAGAATGCTATCCTGGCAATATTATCTACATGTGCTTTAAATGAAAAGCTTGAATCTATAATTACACCGAGGTCTTTTACTGTTGCACTTGATGGAACAGAAAGGCCATTTAAAATCACAGTGTGATCAGAAAGCTTACTTCTAGCTGCTTGTGGTCCTATGACTAGAACTTCTGTCTTATCAGGATTAAGCAGAAGGAAATTAATTAACATCCAATCTCTTATGTCCTGCACACATTGCTCAACTTTAGTAAGCTGGTTTTTCTCACCTGTTTTTGCTGAAACGTATACTTGTGTGTCATCAGCATAACAATGAAAACTAATACCATGTTTACGAATTATGTTGCCTAGAGGAAGCATGTAAAAGGAAAAAAAGCAGTGGGCCTAAAACAGAACCCTGTGGAACACCAAACTCAACTTGAGAACATGAGGAATGGTCACCATCTAAATCTACAAACTGATAACGATCAGTCAAATACGATCTAAGCCATAAGAGGGCTGTTCCCTTAATTTCTACCACATTTTCTAATCTGTAAAGGAGAATACTATGATCAATAGTGTCAAAAGCTGCACTGAGGTCGAGTAACACAAGTATAGTGACACAACCCTGATCAGAGGCCACTAGGAGGTCATTTACTACTTTATCGAGTGCTGTCTCTGTACTGTGATGAGGCCTAAATCCTGACTGATACAGTTCATGTATGCTATTCCTATGTAGATATGAACATAGCTGCTGTGATACTACTTTTTCCAGAATTTTAGAGATAAAGGGGAGGTTTGATATCGGCCTGTAATTGGAAAGCTGACAGGGGTCAAGGTCAGGTTTCGGTATAGGATCTAATTAACAGGTTGACTTAAATTGTCTGGTTTCAAAGCCTGAATTTTTTTGCCTAATATTTATGATTTTGTTATTGAAAAAGTTCATGAAATCCTCACTACTGTATGTTGTTGTTGTGGAGATTTCTGCAGTGGTCTTGTTTTTAGTTAATTTAGCTATGGTATTAAGTAAAAATCTAGGATTATTTTTGTTATTTTCTATAAGAGTGGAGAGATACATTGACCTAGCAGCACTGAGAGCTCTTCTATAGTTCAGGATGCTCTCCTTCCATGCTATTTTGAAAACTAACAATTTATTTTGACGCCATTTGCTGCTGGGTAACTATTGGACTAACTACATGCAAACCCAGCAAAATGGGTTAAATATTCAACCCAAATGCTGGGTCATATTTAACTATAATGCTGGGTTAATTCTACCACATAAATTGGTCAAATGTTCTACCCAGATGTTGGTTCATTTTAACTGGAATGTTGAGTTAATTCTACCTCACAAATAGGTTATTATTATTTTCATGTTTTACAGTGAATCTGTAAAAAAAAAAAAAAAAAAAAAACTACCCATGTCTATTAAACAGTTAAATTTCTTTGATATACTGGTTTATTACAAAAAAAAAAAAAAACGTAAAAGTTTTGCAAACCATACATATATGCAATAAACAACATTCTATTAAATGTTCATAGAAAAAAACTTTTATTTTTCAAAAGCACAAGAACAGATAATCAACAGCGACATCATTACTATACTATTACTCACAAGGGCAGAATGGAGTAATAACACAAATAGGCTGAGGCAGCTTCTACAGAGCAGGATCTCTTTGTTACATTAGATATCTTTTTTTGCAGAACAAAACTATCCAGCCCTGGTCCCATTTTAACATACAAACACTGTCTATGACTTTTCAAGTAGGCCTTGCTACTTGACATTACAAAAAGTCCTGTACAGGAGCACACTACTTTGGAGTAAATGAAAATATAAAATGCCTTGAAGCACACATCAACTGCCCCAAGTAGTGTGCATTGCTCCAGAGCCTGTCCCACCAGAATGAAGAATGCCTGAGAGCAGCGCTGGTCATTATCTCCCAACGTCAGGATGTACAGTAGGGGTACGGCCTTGACCCTTCAGCCTGCTTGAGGTATTCCACCATGTTGGTTCCAACCTTAGAAAGAAATTAAAGATAAATTTTTAATAACTAAATAAAAAAATTACAAAGTTAGGGTATAGGTAACATGAAACAAAAACATGGAGACAGCTACTACCAAAAATAAAATAAGCAAAATAAGCATAGCTTTTGGGATAAAGCTTATATATATATATATATATATATATATATATATATATATATATATATATATATATATAATTTTTTTTTTTTTTTATTTTTAGTCAGACTAGTTGATCTTGTGGTCTGCGTTGATTTTAAGCTAATTACCGAGGAAATGCATTGTCATACTGGCACATTACAATCACCCAAATATTAATACTTCCATCTAGTAGTTATCTGTACAGCTGACTGATAGTTAATTTAGCCTGAGTCACAAGCAACTTTGGTTAAAGAGGGCTACCTGGTTAGCTTACATGCAGCAGTCATATTTGCATACTACTTGCCAAAGGGGTAAAGATGTAAAATATTGTTATAACTCTGGAGAAACGCGGCGACTTTTGACCGCGGAGTAAATTACTAGCTAGTGAAAAACAGGAGGGTTAGCAGGTGTGTATATTTGTGAGAGGGTCAGTGTTTTGTAACACTCCAGCATTTTATTGTCTCAAACAGTGAGATTTAGTTCTAATGTTAATGTGGTTGCTAACGCTAGCAACCTAACTAAATGTTAGCGTCATGCTAATACTAGAGTTACAGTTTCGTCACCCTGCAAACATTTTACAGAGAAAGATAAAAAGCTCAGACATCTTATCCGTTTCTTTCATGGGGTTCTTTGGCTAACTATAGCAGCTATTGTCACTTAAATTATCTTACCTCAGACCAGCCTGAAAGTTTGAGTGTAACCTTAACACGGTAACAGTAATAAATCTCACATATAGTAATAATTTTTCAGTCATATGTGACTTAGGTGAGTGAACATGTGTATACAGACCTTGTATTTAACGTCATTTTCCCTTAAATGAACCGTCATCAGCGGTGTGGGAGCTCAAGAGAGACACGAAGCTCTGACTGACAGCCGCTGAATCCAACTTTGGGGGAGGAGCCAATCAAACTTCAACCCAGCAGCTGGGTTACACAAAAACTACCCAACTCTCTGTAAATAACCCAGAAAAATGACCCAACAGAGGGAACCCAGCGCTTGGGTAGAAAAAACAACCCAGCGTTTTTTAGAGTGTATGCTACTACAAAGAACATGAACCATTGTAAATGTCTTGGTGAGATTCTGAAGAATCAAAAGAGAGGAAGATAGAGAGGTGTCCGTCCAGAGACAGATCACAAAATGTTGGCTCGAGTTAGAGGGAAAGAGAGAAAGAGAGGGGAAGAGAGAGGGGGGGGGACATAAAGAGAGGATGGGAAGGTGAGCATGGGAGCGTTCACACCATAAATAGCAGATGCAAGAGGAGACAGGAAGATAGCAGCAGGAAAGATTCAACACGTTAATATCAGATCTATGAGGAAGAGAGTAAAGAGAGTAAAAAAATAACTCCTTTATATATAAAATAATTCTAACAGACACTTTTCTTTTTATTTACTGTATGGACAGTCATATTATGCTTTCTCTATGTTTTTTATCTCTCTATTTATTCTCTAATTATGACTTAAATAAATCGGCTCACATCGGAGCGCGCTGGCGTGTTAAAAAAGACAGCGTTTATCTATCGAGTAGCCTATATATTGTGTTTGTTGTTTATCTGTCTGCATTTTTATCGATAAATCGCACGCATTTATCATCCTTTTGATCAAAACGCTGCCTTTTGTTAAGTGAAAGTGGCAGCCGAGCGTTTTATACACGCTGGTAAATGAATTTTAGATTTTAAAGCATCTTTTTTAGGCCTAAATATTAATTTTTTTAATAATGGCCAGGTGTTCAGTTTTTCTCTGCACAGTGTTTCTGCACTGAGAGATTGTGTGTGTGTGTGCACAGAGAGTGTGTGTCCGCGCACTCATACTGTACTGTATATGTGTATGCACAGAGAGTTTGTGTGTGTGTTTGTGACGTTACTGTATATTCTCCTTCAAACATGCTTCCAACAAACCAACCAACCCTGGCCTCCAAACTCAGAAGGCTACGTGTCATAGCCTTCCCCCAAAATAGTGTGAATGTCTGCAACAATCACTAACCATTAAAATGTTAAGAATTTAATTAAACACAAATATATAAATCAGATTTTCTTTAAACATAATATTTCACTTATACATAAACTCATGCTAGTGTTTTCTAGCTTTTTTCTACGCTGATGTAACATTTAAAGCTGTTTATTCATTTCTCTTTGATTTGCTTACGTACTTACTAACTAGCGAATGCTTTGGTATAGGGCTCTAAAACTACGGCAGTATGAATGACAATGGAATATCACAGAACGTGCGAGTTGACGTCCATGCACCAACCACTGACCATTAAAATGTTGGATTTTAATTAAAATGGCACTTATATATATTCGTGTTTAATTAAATTCTTAAATCATTGTGTTCACCCATTGGTTTACTGCATAAACACCAGAACAAAAGAGCGGAAATGGAGAAGTTTCTTTTTCTGTTTTTTGCATTGAGTTTATTTATGCAGCACTTTTGATATTCATAGCGAAAGCAACCCAAAAGTGTGATTAAAGAACCCGAAATAACACAGAATTTTGACCCAGCATAAAGTCTCAGTGTTCAAGTCCAGGCTTAAAACCTATTTATTTAATCACACATTTTTATAAATAGATTTGTCTTGGGTAAAGGGGCAAATCTGGGGGAACTGGTATGTTTAGATGCTATCTTCCTCACTCTTATTGATCACTCAGGTTTGTTGACGGTGAGGTGATTGTTTGCTTTACATCTCAGGGAGCCCTCATGTCTATTGTTCCATCTGGCTCTCCCCTTTTAGTTATGCTGTTATAGTTAGTCCTGCCTGAGTCTCTGCTTGAACTCTACACTAAATATACATTCACATTATATATTATGTGACTGCGACGATACCTAACTGTTATCTCTCCTCTTCTGCTTTCCCCTCTTCTGTTCTTTCTCCTCCCTCTCTCCCCTTCTCTCTCTTCCCTCTCTCTGGTTCTTCTTAAGGTTTCTTCCTATTACCATCTCAGGGAGTTTTTCCTTGCCACTGTCGCCCTCGCTCACCCGGGACAATCTGCTCATTTTGATTCATGTACATTCACATTCCATACAAACTTAAATAATTCTTTTAATTGTGTAAAGCTGCTCTGTTACAATGACAATTGTTAAAAGTGCTATACAAATAAAATAGAATTTAATTGATTGACTGTTGCTTTCTCTTTCTTCTCCCAGGATCATTGCTGGCGGCGAGACCTATATGGTCTAAAGACTCCTGAAGACTTTAAGCTGAGGCAGAGGGGTCAAGTATCTGGTAGATTAGGAGGGTTATGGACCTGAGGAAATAAGCTGTGTTCCAACCCAATACATTCTAAGCCCAGCACTGATTACAGACTTCCATAAATGCCACCCCGAGGCACTTTGCGGCAAAACCTGGAAGTATCTGTTGGTGGGATGTCTTGCCTTAATATTATCCTGTTTCATAGTTTTCACATTGTCGAACTTGCTTTGTTTCCTTGTTCCTTTTCAAAAGCTACACTCGATGCTGCGTGAAAGCGCTATAGGAAAAATCCCTCATTACCGGTTGTGAAGCACAGGTGTGTCAAACAAGCCAAAAATTTTGGCATGTATAACCTCGGTCAGGTGACATCACTCGATTAGGTGCACCTGGAGGTTATAAATAGGCATGAACCGGTAACATACCCAGATCTTTTTCTCCTCAGGACCTGTCTTGTGGTGTGTGCGGTGTGCAAACAGATTTCTCAGGGAAGTAATAATTTATTTACTTACTATGGCTTAATCTAGCAGGAAATGCGTCTATCCGTGTGAGAGGTCTAGCAGACGGCAATTTCCACACTTATTGTGTCGAGTGTTTGGGGGACGCTGTCCTTGGGCTTGAGGGAAGATGTGATTTTATCCCTATTAAAGTCCAACATTTTTGGAGTTACGCCAAGGCCACAGGCTTGTCTCTCAGGGCAACCAAGCAGATGGCCCGTGCTATTGGCCCCTCCATCTCACCTTCAGGACTGTTCGGTGACGCCGTCACAACCGTTATGAACAAGTTTTGGGATGCAAAGCTCGATGAGGAAGCCTTTGTTAGGTTCCTTCCCCGCCGTGCTCAACAGGTGGAACTGTCAGCCACAGTCGCGAGGAGAACGGGCCTGAGAACCATTATATCTGAGAGGAGAAAGTCCTTAGGACCCCGTGAGGGTGTCTCTCCTTGTCGGCACCCTTAGGAGACCAGTGTTCAATTCCCGCCACCACAGTGAAACTTTAGGTGTTCGGTCCCTTCCTCCCATGTTCAGGATGTTGAACACCTAACACACCTGTCTAGCGGAAGCGTCAAAGTGCGTGCACCTTTTAGAGAGGCTGGCAGCGGGGAACCTACTGCCAGCTATGTCTCTTTAAGCACAAAGCACTGTGGAAGACCACCACCCTCAGGAGCCAGATGTCCAATTCCCGCCACCACTGGTGTTTCGGGAGACAGCGGTTTCTAACAAAGTGTTAGGTGCTCGGTTCCAGGTTTCAGGACACCGAACAATTAACAGCCACCACTATCACCACCACTCCTCTGCCTAGCTAAGCGACAAAGCTACCACCCCTTCAGAGAAGCTGGCAGCGTGAAAGCTACTGCCAAGCAAGTCTTCTTGGCTACAGGATTCAGTCATTGTGTTTCAACGGCATGGGTTTTCACTTCTGTGAAACCACAGTGAGCATCTCTAGTAATTCAAAATCACAGGCTTGCTGAAAAAAGGGGCCATAGCACATGTTCCCTTTCAGACAGAGCCATTTGCCGCCAACACGTTGCCCTAGCTCACCTCATTGTTCAGGGTGGAGTCTTAACGCCACAAAAGCGTTCTCCTTCCGACATGAGGTATGAAGTTGAGTGTCATGCGGAATCCGAGCGCAATGCGGGCACAGCTGTCTCCTGCGCGCGCCAAATTTATTATAGCACTCTAAAGGAGTACAAGCTAGGCCAGGTGGTAACGTCACCACTCCCAGAGTGGTTTTAGTGGTGGCTTAGTGCCGGGGGATTTCATCCATGGGCCAATCCCCAAAGCCAATAAGGGTTATGCGCTGGGAACTTCGCACCCTTTCTATGTGGTTCAGACCCTTGTCCTTGACTCTGGGTCCCACTTAGGGGCCCTGAAATACTCCCTCAAGCAGTCAAGAGGTTAACATGTCCTAGCACAGATGGACAACACTACGGCAGTCTTGTAAATATTGTTTGGGCAGACTAAGCTCGCGCCGCTAAGGAGACTAGCGCACTAGGTTCTGCTTTAAGGACAGGACAAATTCTGTCCCTCAGAATCATTTACATTCCGGGACATGGTGAAACATGCAGACCCAGTCCACCGCCGTACCGTATAATTGCTGGAGTTTCTGCAAGAAAGTTGACCTTTGGCTTATGCACTAATACACTCAGAACATACTGTACATAGCGGCTGACCGATGAGGCTTGTGGAAAGCACCCCTTTGTTGCTGGCTTATCAGCCTTTCTATGGTGCTTAGGCTTTGCCATTGGCTAGCTTGAGCTATTCTGCATCCTCACCCAACTATCTTCTGCAGTTATTCTCGAAGCTTCTGTCCTCCGCCGTTACGGCTACGGAGCAGTAAGACTTCATTCACTGTGTCTAGTTCATGCTCTTCAAATTTACAGCACACCACCGCACTAGCCAGTGGCGTAAATCAGAGCAGGTTTCATATGCTCTTGGGGCCGCGGCCGAAGGGCAGCCGCCACTGGACGAGTCGGGTGAGAGATGCTAGTGCCCTAGCCTATGAGGCGCGTGGCGAAGTATGTCATGCGGCAGGTTGCCTTTTTTGCAAGACATCTGTCAGGCTTCATAGTTGGATGTCAGGCTCGCAGGTCCTTGAGTCAGCATCCCAGAATTATGTCTAAGACTCCTTGGGGGACTGTGCGCACACTACACAACCCCAGGGGTCCAGACTTCGCGTTTTTGGCTCGACGCCCTCCCTGACAGATCACACAGCTTTTGAGCTCTCGTTCCTCGACTAAGGCTCTGCTTTAAGTCTTTCCTCTCTGCATCTGTAAATCCCCGCCACTTAGTTGCCCCCTTGTGACACTACTGGTACTGGTAAAAGTACACACACAGTTACTCACGCACATCATGTTAACAAACAGAGGTGCCCGAATTTACTACTGCATACAGAACCGGTAAATGCCAGAATCATGGCATTCACAAAGTTAACACTATCAGATAGCACTTCTATTAGGAAATAAAATTATAATTTTAATACATTTTGAACCAAGGCAATTGCCATGTCTGGGATTACAAAAACTAAATAACAAACTTATGAGTTTAAAGCAAAGGATCTGGCTTTTAGATAAAGTCCTTTCATGCGCCATCTGGAGGATATTCTGTGAAGCACAACACATTTATTTAAATTCTAAAATGGTGTTTGTGGGATTCGGTGGCACTCTGTGAGACGAACTGCGGCCTTTCACAAGAAAAAAGATGCATTCTTAATGGCCACATCTGTAAGTGGCCTGATCTGCCCTATGCACAAAACTCGACATACTTATTGTCCTGCAATTGTTATCTAGGTCACCGACCCCAATAGTTTCCATGGACCCCAACCTGGAAGTAGTACCAGCAGTGGATTTATGGTTTCATCGGAGCAAGAAACCCTAAAATTATGTGCACTAACACAAAGAGAGGGCTATCAGGCAACAGAAGAAACAGGCCAATAGCAACCACAGGGTAACCTCAGACTACAAGCCAGGAAAGAGAGGTTGCCCACCCAAAACCTAAACCTCAGTTTTCCACTCAGAAAACTATGCTCATGATTCATATGAGTATACAAGATCACTCCCAGTACCATATAGAGACTTTATTTATCAGTACAGTTTAATTAATTTAATTTCTTTCCTTAGGCCTGTTGTTTCAGGACCCCTGAAAGAGGATGCCCTTTTTGGCACACTGCCTCTAGCTGGCATTATGCAGTGATGGCCCTCATCAATTCCTGTTAAAAAGGGGAAGTGCCAGTATTTGTTTGACTGGAAATAATATAGCCAAGGGGAGCATTCCTTGGTCCCTGGTGAGGTTGACTTCTAAAGTAAGCTTCTAAAATCAAGTTCCTTTAGTGACTACCTGAGCAATGACCTAATGCAGTTTGTTGTTATACTTATATATGGTATAGGTATATGATGGATATATGATTTGTATTAGATAAACTTCTCATAGATCTTTAATAATCCTTTTTAAATCAATTGTATTATAAGTAAAAAAGGTTTAGATTAAATGTATGAGGACAGCTAACCTAGGTGTGTTCGTATTTGTTGATTTTTTTTAATGATATGCCACTAATTTAAGGCAATTTAAAAAATTAACTAGTACTTGTTTTAAAAATTACTTCAGTGAAAAAATCATCTATCAGGAAATAAGTTTTATAGTACATGGCTATTTATAGCTGCTTGGGAAACAATGCAATTTGTCAACACATGGGTGAGAAGGGAGTATCAATTTCAAATTTCTATTTTTATTTGTCACAGAAAGATCCATACACAGTATGGTATGCAGCAAAAATGCTTAGACAACTTTTATGACCTACTGTAGAATGGGAAGATATGCAACAGGAAAATAGAAAGATTTCACTGCAATAAAAAAAATTGCACCAAATCACCTAGGGCACAACTTCCAAGCCATTTTAGAATCTTAGATGTTATGTTATGTTTCAATCATTGTTTTATTTTTTTATGTAATATTGTTATTATTTTAACTCATTATATAGTTTTTTTAATAGCTAGTACTGAAAATAGTGTGTGATGTAAATACATGGACCATGCAGTGTTATCTTTAAATGCATTTACACAAAAAGGCAAAAATAATCCATTTACCAAAAACATGTAAATACATTATTTTACATTTATTAAATATCTGCTGGGTTGTCTAAAAACACAACACAAACCTTTTGTATAAATGCACTGGCAATAAATGCATACTTTTAAAAATGAATCAATAGAAAACACTTAATCACAGCATTATGATGCTGGTCACCAGCATCAGCAGGGTTACCAGCATACCAATACCGGCATCATGGGGTCAGCTGTTCCGGTGGTGGGACCACATGCATTTTTTTTTTGGTAACCGTGAAAGTAATTAAAAATGTTAAAATCTACAGCTCTACAGAATGTTCTGGAATGTGGGAGGAGTTTAGATTTACCTCAGAACAACACTGAGACTCCAACAGAGAACAAAGGAGGAAAATCCAGCAAGCTTTTACCATGAGTAAGTTATTAAATCTTATATAATCCTTATTCTGATAATATAAAATGAATATTATTTTATCTTTTATCATTTTCCCCACAAGCTTTTGCCAGTTGATGTGAAACATTGTCATTTAATGTCACTTACATGGCATGTAGCATGTAGATAACACTGCAAAATCATGCTAACATACTGCCTTATGTAGCTTAGCACAAACAGGTTAGCTCACGGTGGCTAAGCTAATGCCTTACAGTATGTAGATTACAGATGGTTGTCAGTATCAGCTGTGGTGTAAATATTTATAATATAGTTTACCCTGTTTTGGATAGCTTCATGTTATGGTAGCTATTTGGTTCAGTTCTTGGTTAGCTTATGACACTGCTATCGATATGTTATTTATCACAAACACTTCAGCTTCCGGTGCCTAAAATACTGCCTTATGTAGCTTACAGATGTTTGTAATGTTAAGGTGTAAATGTAAATCTTAATGCAAAAAATATAAATTGTTGCAAAAGCTTGTGTTTTATCCATGGTAATAAATTATTAATAATTATTGATGATAATATACAGTAATTTATTGTTATCATGCTTATGTTTCTTTTTCCTTTTTTATAAACAGTTTTGACCATAAAAATAATCAGCCACCTGTTTTATAGAGACCAAATGCAAACAAGCAGGCAAGATACAGACAGATCATCATTATGTCATGGAAAACACAGACTCTGCGATTCCTGCCTGCATGGAAACCTGGACCATGACAGAGGTCTGGATTCGGGATGGATCCTAGTTAGCCACACGATATGGCTTCATCTGTGACTGCTCACAACCAGCACATGGACTGCCCTCAGATGCCAGGAATGTTACAGGGTCTGTGTGCATTGCAAATCAGTTTATGGTAAGCAGCAAAAAACACCATGGAAATGCCAGGTACGCAATGTTCACTTATGTCTTGTGTTAAACAAGAACTGCTTTTCGAGAGAGGCACAAAGAGGTAAAATCCTTTCTTCATAGTGCACTGTTCCTGTTGCACTGTTTTACCCTGAATGTCTGTTTGCACGGCCATATTTACAGGATGCCTGTGCCTTCTGTGTATAAGTTCACCTGTGTCCCTTTTTTCTCAATCCTGGACATTTACTTTGCACTAGGTGAAAGAGGTGACATTTATATGTATATAACTAAGGTTACATTTACTGTATATGTTTATAAGCAAGAAAAATACACAAATGTCAGAACATGTCAGAACTACTTCAGGGCTCATAAACCTGCAGACCCCTAAATAATGAGTAGGGCCAAGCTCACTTATTCACACTACTGTGGTGTGAAAGTAACTGTATGTGTCACTGAGACGTTGGTCTCATGTTTTGTTTTTGTTATTATTTTTTAATCAAAACTTGTTTGCTGTTTATTGTTAAATTATCATATTGTTACAAATGTGTATATTGTATATATTGTTACATATTACACATTGTTAATACTGTTTGTATTGGCCAATAAAGCAGATTTTGTACTAATTCTATTCTATATTTTACAGAGTTGCTCGATGATCATCTTGTAAAATCTGAATTTTGTCTTGTTACTAGGGACTTACTAGCATATCTGAAGCAAAAGAAGCATTGTAATATTTGCATGTATTCTGACTTTTATATCACACCAACATTTGATGGGGTGAACAGCTTACCATCAAATGTTGGTATTCTGGGATGCATGGGCTGGCTATGTTGTGTTTTGGTGTTGATATGCTGGTGACCAGGATCATAATACTGTGATGCTGGTGCTGGTATGCTGGTCACCCTGCTTATGCTAGTGCTGGTGGGAAAAAAACAGGATAGACCAGCATAGCTGGTCACCAGCTATGCTGGTCTATGTTTTTTTTTTTTTTTAGCACCAGCATCATGGCACTATAATGCTGGTCACCAGCATACCAGCAAAATGTATGCTGGTCACCAGCACCAAAACACAACGCATGCTGGTCACCAGCATACCAGCACCAAAACACAACATATGCTGGTATAATTGCTGGTCATGCTGGTCTATGCTGTTTTTTTTTTTTTCAGCAGGGTGTTAAGTGGTGCTGGTTTAACAGCCGCACCACGGGATGTAATAATGTATATAAGAGCCCTTATGCAGGTACTCTGAGGAAGTCAGTGTGATTAGCAGGTGTGAAAATTCTTATGATACACACAGAAGCCCTTTTCCAAAGAAATGAAAGAAAACACAAAACAAACAGAGCTCTTTGAGACCGGATATAACCGGAATAAATTATCTTGTCCACGCTGGATGAGTTATTCCTTTCTCAGACCAAGTGGGAAAAAAGTATGCTAAGTATATTAAATCCTAGCATGCCAAAGCATACTTACAGTAAGTGTACTTGCTCCAGACTGATGACTAGTGTACTTGAAGTTTGCTGCAGTATTTTGTGACAGCTAATTTTGTACTTAGTGCATTTAATTTGTAAATAAATTATACCAAAGCACAATTTTAAGTGTATTAAATATACTTTGGCAGAGCATCCCCAGGGGTGAGAAAGTGGTGATTGGTGCAGACTTCAAAGGACATGTTGGGGAAGGGAACAGAGGTGATGAAAATGTGATGGGCAGGTTTAGTCTTCAGGACAGAAATGTAGAAGGACAGATGGTGGTGGAATTTGCTAAGAGGTTGGAAATGGCAGTAGTAAATACTTTGTTCCAGAAGAGGCAGGAATATAGCTTGACATTTAAGAGTGGAGGCAGAAGCACTTAGGTGGACTATATCTTATGTTGACGTTGTAATCTGAAAGAGATCAGTGACTGCAAAGTGTTGGTAGGGGAGAGTGTAGCCAGACAACACAGAATGGTGGTGTGTAAAATAACCCTGATGGTGAGGAAGGTGAAAAGGACAAAGGCAGAATGTTGTGTAGTCTTTAGGGAGAAGTTGAGACAGGCTATGGGTGGTCAGGAGGTGCTTTCAGTTGACTGGACAACTATAGCCAATGTGATCAGGGAGACAGGTAGGAGGGTACTTGGTGTATCATCAGGTAAGGGGAAAGGGGACAAGGAGACTTGGTGGTGGAATGAGGAAGTCCAGGGTGTATACAGGGAAAGAGGCTAGCTAAGAAAAAGTGGGACACTGAGAGGACTGAAGAGAGTAGACAGAAGTACAGGGAGATGCAGTGTAAGGTGAAGGTAGAGGTGGCAAAGGCCAAACAAAGAGCATATGAGGACTTGTATGCTAGGCTGGACAGTAAGGAAGGAGAGGTGGATCTGTACAGGTTGGCGAGGCAGAGAGACAGCGATGGGATGGATGTGCAGCAGGTTAGAGTGATTAAAGATAGATGGAAATGTACTGACAGATGCCAGGAGGGTGATGGGCAGATGGAAGGAGTACTTTAAAGAGTTGACGAATGAGGAAAACGAAAGAGAACAAAGAGTAGAAGAGGTGACTGTTGTGAAACAGGGAGTAGCAAATATTAGTAAAAGTGAGATGAGAAGGGTGTTGAAGAAGATGAAGAGTGGAAAGGCTGTTGGTCCTGATAACATACCTGTGGAGGTATGGAAGTGCTTAGGAGAAGTGGCAGTAGATTTTCTGACTAGTTTGTTTAACAAGATTTTGGAGAGTGAGAGGATTCCAGAGGAATGGAGGAGAAGTGTATTGGTTGCCGATTTTTAAGAACAAGGGAGATGTGCTAAGCTGTGGCAATTACAGAGGTATAAAGCTAATGAGCCATACAATGAAGCTGTGGTAAAGAGCAGTGGTAGCTAGATTAAGGGCAGAGTTTAGAATTTGTGAGCAGAAATATGGTTTTATGCCTAGAAAGAGTACATCAGATGCATTATTTGCTTTGAGGATGCTGGTGGAGAAGTACAGAGAAGGTAATAAAGAGTTGCATTGTGTTGTAGATTTAGAGAAAGCGTACGACAGGGTGCCGAGAGAAGAGCTGTGGTTTTGTATGAGGAAGTCTGGAGTGGCAGAGAAGTATGTTAGAGTGGTGCAGGACATGTATGAGAGCGCTAAGACAGTGGTGAGATGTGCTGTAGGTGTGACAGAAGAGTTCAAGGTGGAGGTGGGTCTGCATCAAGGATCGACTCTAAGCCCCTTTTTGTTTGCTCTGGTGATGAACAAGATAACAGATGAAGTAAGACAGAAGTCTCCATGGACTATAATGTTTGCAGATGACATTGTGCTTTGTAGTGAGAGCAGGGAACAGGTCAAGGAAAATTTGGAGAGGTGGAGGTATGCTCTGGAAAGCAGATAAATGAAGGTTAGCTGCAGCAAGACGGAATACATGTGTGTGAATGAGAGGGACCCAGGAGGATCGGTGAGGCTACAGGGAGCAGAGGTAAAGAAGGTGCAGGATTTTAAGTACGGTCCAGAGCAACAGAAAGTGTTCAAAGGAGGTGAAGAGGTGGGTACAGGCAGGTTGGGAAAGGTGGAGAAAAGTGCCAGGTGTGTTGTGTGATAAAAGAGTATCAGCGAGAATGAAAGGAAAGGTGTACAGGACAGTGGTGAGACCAGCAAGGCTCTATGGCTTAGAGACAGTGGCACTGAAGAAAAGACTGGAGGCAGAGCTAAAGGTAGCAGAGCTGAAGATGTTAAGGTTCTCTTTAGGAGTGACAAGGATGGATAGGATTAAGAAAAAGTTCATCAGAGGAACAACCCATGTTAGATGTTTTGGAGATGAAGTCAGAGAGGCCAGATTGAGGTGGTTTGGACATGTTTAGAGGAGAGATGGTGAATATATCGGTAGAAGGATGCTGAGGTTGGAACTGCCAGGCAGGAGGTCTAGAGGAAGACCAAAGAGTAGATTTATGGATGCAGTGAGAGAAGACATGAAGTTAGTTGGTGCGAGAGAAGAGGATGCAGAGGATAGGGTTAGATGGAGGCAGATGATTCGCTGTGGCGACCCCTGAAGGGGAACAGCCGAAAGACAAAGAAGAAATTTACTTTGGCTAAAGTGAAGGAGGTGCAAGGCGACAGAGCTAACCACTGCACTACCGTATACTGAGACTAACGTATATTAAAATTTATGTTCTAATGTCTACTTTCTGTACATTGTTTCAATTATTATTTTGAGCAGGTTTTTAAATAACACGCCAAAAATAAATTGAAAAACAAAGTTTAAATACGTGTGCTTTGAAAAGTAAACTGACCTTTCACTTAAAGTATGTTTTCCTATAACAGATTTTTGAAAAGTGCACTTTAATACAATTATAGCATTTAATTATAGCATACTGTATATATTGTAGCGATTTACCGCTGGAAAGGATGTTGGGGAGACAAGTGAGCTTAATTGCTGCCCAATGCAATGGCTGGGAGTACTTTATTTGACACAGCACTGTATGGCATAAGCAGCACATTCACACAAGAACCACATCCAATTCAGCCTTAGCATAAACCGGAGCACATTCAACAAGTCACACACACTCCTTAACACACCCCCTGGCTGAAGCCACTAACCCAAACACCCTTCCCTAACAGGGTGAACACATTGAAAACCCCTTGCAATGCATGACGGTTGTCAGCCGCCGCTCCGCCCACGCCACAATATATTAGTACATGCTTTTTATAAATTAACTGATGGTACAATGTTTTGTTAGTATATTTGCAATGTACTATTAAAGATTTGAATATATTTGTAATACACTAAAGTGTAATTTTTTTACTAGGGTGGGCAAATCTGTCACAGAGACAGAAGAGAATGGATTGAATCAAATATTCCTGAGTGAGGATGAATATTAGTGGATAAACTACAGAAAAATTAAGATGACAGTGACAACGTGAATTTTTGCAAGACTCTGGTAGTGCAAGTCAGTAGTAGTAAGAGTACATGATGAGTAGATAAACAAATAAATATGACTGAACAGTAAGAATGTTTTGAGGGAGAGCAACATGTTTAGCTGAGGTAGTGTGCCGCTTTACATGCCTGGCAAAAGTTCCATAGAGAGTGGATTGTTGTTGGACATGATGGACAGAATTTTTTCAAATTTTATTTATTCTTACTAGCACCAGTTCCAGCAAGTCCTGATCACCCTGTTCAGGCGAGTGGCATCTTCGCATTTAGGGTTCCCTCCCCAACACACTAAAGCATACAAAATAATACTGGCCAGTAATGGATAGAACATCTGCAGGAGTTTCTTGGAGACTCTAAAGCCCTATTCGGACGAGACTACAGTAGTTTTACGGGTGTCGTTAGAGAAATTTCTGTTTCACAGACATACTTTGTGATTTTAATACCGTCCGAATCTACCACGTCTGTCTTTCTCTTACACGACTTCTGTAAGAATTCTAAAGCAATTCTGTAAGAATTTCAGCAAACTCAGCAGTCCTCTGAGAAATCTAATCCTGTCCGAATGCTAATGTCTGTGATTTCCAAAATGCGTTTTCTTTTGTGTTTTGGTCAGCGTGAACTACCGTACTATCTCTAACTCGCAGGTATTCAAGTTTGTGGACCAATAATAACAATAATTGTGCAACGCCCACATGTAAAACACAGACACTCCTACCTTCGTGATACATGGAAATGTTAGTTAGGCCCTAACAGACCACTCAGATCGTTAGGTTCGTGTCAGTTAAAAATACCAAGGGTTCACACAAAACAAGGGGAGTCCGCCTTTAGCCACTATGCTGCCCGCAGTTGGAACCAGCTTCCAGAAGAGATCAGATGTGCTAAAACATTAGTCACATTTAAATCTAGACTCAAAACTCATCTGTTCAGCTGTGCATTTATTCAATGAGCACTGTGCTACGTCCGAACTGACTGTACTATCTTATGTTTATCTAATTTCTTAAACTGTTTTATTTTTTTTTTTTTTTAATTATGTTTTTATTAGTTTTACCTAGCCTTTTATTTTTATTTTTATTAAATTTTAATTAGTTTAAAGTTTTGTTGCAAACTGCATTTATTTTTATTTAAATGAAATTTTAAAATGTCTTATTGCTATTATCTTTTATTTCATTTCATGTTTATTTTCTTCTTCTATGTAAAGCACTTTGAATTACCATTGTGTATGAAATGTGCTATACAAATAAACTTGCCTTGCCTTGCCTTGCCTTGCCTAGTTCCGTCCAAATGCATACATGAAATGACAGACATCATCTGAAAAAAATTCTAACTCAAACGTCATTTGGAAAACTAGTCCCATCCGAATAGGGCTTAACAGAGCCCAGTTTCCTTACGAAGTATTTTTGAGTGGCCCTTTTAAATGGATTTGTTTAAAATAAGTGGTGTTAGTTTAAACTAATTAACAAATTTTATAATATCAGTACCTCAGAAATTTAGTTCTAATGTCTTTTTGAAGAGTGTGTTTGTTTTCATTCATTATTCTCTACGAATGAAAACTTTCTACTCAACGTTGACAGTGTTCAGGGCTCTCAAAGCTAGAGTAACATGTACAGTATAGAACTATTTGGAAATCTTCATACCTGAGTGACGTTTTTAGGGGATTTTTAAAAACTTTTTTTTACTGACGTCATCCAAAAACCATCATCTGATAAGAAACAAAAGTGATTTACTAAAATATCCACCCACGCACACACACACATACTGTAGCAATAGAAACAGTTTGTGCCAAACATCTTAAGGGAACATTTCATCAAGATATTTCAACTTCTCTTTCCGAGAACTCTCGCCTTTACTACCCCATCCTACCCCCTCCTTCTCACGGAATAAACCAAGACAATGTGTATGGGTATGTGTATGGGTAAAGTTTTCTTGTTTATGAGATTTGCCTTAGCTTAGATCCAAACCCTATATAATACAATTTTACTTGTATAGCACTTTATGGTACATATCATGGTAGAGTACATGTCTGCAAAAGGTCAATATTGAGATGAAATGGTAACTTTTTGTACTGCATCTTGGAGCTTATAAACTTACACATAAACTTTCACTATATGAATAAATATAAGAGATTCTGTGTTATAAGAATAACATATACAGTATAAGAGATTGTTGTGTTTTTGTAGTGAAGTCAGATTGTGGCTGATTTACAAGGAGTAGATGTGGAAATTACATGTGCAGTTGTCAGGGCTCTAAAAGCTGGACTAACACATGGTTAGAAAAAAAAATCATTTTATTTATGTATACATTTATTTATTTATTTATTTACTGCTGCCATCCGAACGCCCTTACCCAATACCATTTAGCTATGAGGGACAGAAGTCATTCACTGAGATTTTCAGTACACACACACACACACACACACACACACGCATGCACAGAGAAAGAGAATTTTTTAATTAAAACATCGCCTGGGGATATTAAATAGGCAAGTGAAACCAAATATGATCATTGAATAAATTACTAAATATGTTTTGAATAAATATTTAATTCAATTCAAGCAGGAGTATAGAAAACATATAATCCTAATTAATAATTAAAAAACAACAACAAAAACAAAGAAGGTTTCGAAGGTATAAGGTCTTCAGAAAATGCCCCTGCTTTTACAATGGTTACTACGTAATATGCCTTTTAAATAAGCCACTGTCTAGGCAAGAGACATAAGATTGACATGGCTTTCATGTTTTGCTGCCTACTTATGGACTTTACAGAAGATTGTTCTTTTGTTCTGCATATTTATCATTCTGTACTTATCATAAGCCTTTTAAAAAATAACAGGTCAAGAAACTGGCTAAGCAGAAACCTGAATGCCTGAGAATTTGCCAGACTAAATGTGATTGACATTTACAGAAGACATTGAGCACAAGGATTCTTAGTGGCAGTTTCAAATTGAATGGTGCAAACGTCTTTACAGTTTTTGCCAGTTGCTTGAACACTATAAACCCATGCTTAGACTAAAGTAACACAACTTGAAGTTTTTGTTACCATACCTAAAACACATGTACCCATACCTTAAACACATGTACCCATACCTTAAACAAAAGCGTTGCTTTGCACTCTAGTTGCAATTATGCAACACACTTACTACTTTATGGAACACACATGGTCCTGCATACTACACTCTATTTCATACATAAAACAATTCGTTCAGAAATGAAATCTCAGGGTGCCATTTGGAAAACACATGTATCCAGAATACAAAACACATCGGGTAATTGCAACCACTCAAATACACATCTAAAGGCACTTACTTGCAAAACTGAACACCAATTAGCCAACTACAAGGACGCCAACGCCTGTTCACACAACAGCAGGAACTTGCCATTGTGGACCTAGTGAGGGCAGACAATGCCATCCGTCTCCACCAGCTACGAAAGAAAATACTTGCAGACAGGCAAGTGTTCAACAACATAAACCATGTGAGCATCACCACCATCAGACGCATCTTGGGAAAACACAGCATCACCATGAAGCAGCTGACGAGTAAGTGTAACTGTCCTTTACATTTACAATACAGTATTGGTGAAATCCAGTAGCAGCTGAATATGTACCATATCAGTACCACATGGATCCATTCTGAGAGCTACACAGGTACCTGTGTAATGGGGTGAGGGTTCTGTATGTGTAGCACTGTAGTACAGTAATATGTTCTCTTTTTTTACAGAGAATCTTGGCCATGGATGGAGCTGCACAGCCTCATGAATTCATTTTCATTGATGAAGCTGGATTCGACCTGTGCAAAACAAGACAACGGGGTCGTAATGTAATTGGCCAAAGGGCAATTGTGCACGTCCCAGGGCAGCGCGGGGGAAATATCACATTGTGTGCCGCCATAAGCCTTCGAGGGCTTCTGCATCATCATGCAAAACTAGGTCCATACAATAGCCAACATATACTCACATTTCTAGATGCTTTCCATAATGTAGTTCAGATCAGCCCAGGTTTGTGGTGATATGGGAAAGCCCACGTATGCACAATTGTCATGATTTGTGTTTACAGTATAGTGTTTTTTCTATTACTGTATTATGTTTTTTGTATATTGAGTAGGCCTATTTGCTTTTTTGGTTGAGTTGTCTCCTGAAAATATGCCTTCTGAATAAACAATGAAAATCAAAGACTGCAGTGTTTTATATAAAGTAGACTAGTGTGTTCCCCCTGATCTGAAAGTGTTTGCATATGATGCACGTATGTGTCATTTAGTCAACAGAGTTACATTTTGACAAAGGAATGTTAGGTTTTGATAGCAGAGTTTAGGTTTTGAGAGTAGAGTTTTAATTTGGCACAGATGTGAATGGTATATTACCCAGTGTTGTGTCATGTTTACTTGTGTTTAGAGTTTTGGCACAATGAGCGAAGTTTTGCAAAATGTGTTCAAGCAACGGGCAAAAACTGTAAGAAGGCCTACTAGAGTTGTTTTTGTGAACAATTACCGAATGGAGCGCCTGATTTTTGAAAATGGATGAATAAGTAGTTCATGCCATTGCAGTAAATACCATTAAAAAGAATAAACCACTGTATATTTAACTACACCATATATTTTTTTTATCAAACACTGTGTGTGTGTGTGTGTGTGTGTGTGTGTGTGTGTGTGTGTGTGTGCTTATGATCAAGTTAAAAGTGATTAAATGTACAATTAACTGTTTATCTTTACATTCTTGTTGAGTGGCTTTATAAAATCGTATTGATATAGATTAGTTGAAAATTTTAAAAGTGATTTTACTTTAAAACTTTGATTTTACTGGATTTAAAAAAATATAAATAGGCCAGGAGGGGCAGCATGGTGGTGTAGTGGTTAATACTGTCGCCTTGCACCTCCAGGGTCTGGGTTTGATTCCCAGCCAGGCTTGATTCTCGTCGTTGTGTGCATGTAGTTTGCATGGTCTTTCCGTGAGTGAGTGAGTAAATAGGCCAGGAAGTGTAATTAAACACTTTTTAAATCCTTTGATGAATGATAACACTTTTAACTTAACCTTTATACTTTATAAAGGTCAGAGGTCTAAAAGCTAGTCCAACAGGTAAATAGCAATGAGAACCTTCACAATATAGTGATGTTTTGGAGGGATTTATTTATTTATTTATTTTAGATATTTTTCTTTTTTTCTTCTTCATCCAAAAGTGATTTACATACACACACTAACACATGCGCGCGCGCACACACACACACAGATAGAAAGATAAAGAGACAGGGGGAGGGCAAATAGTTTCAGAAGTCTGTGCTAAACATCTTGAGGAAACATTCTATGATGTCACATCACATCACCTGTCACATCATTAGGAATATTTAAATACTAGACATTTATACAAATACAAGTTATTATACTGAAACCTCGGATTGCAACTAAAGCGGTTTGCGACTGTTCTGCAAGACAAGCAAAGATTTTCAATAAATTTTTACTTGAACAAGTCTTGTTTTTATGAGCACCGAGTATCACGTATCACGCATGAGCTTCTTGTTTTGACGCCGAGCATCACGTGTTCACAACTAAACCAACGGTGTTTCTCTCTCTTGCGCTGCGGAATTGTGGGTTATCAACTCCCTTGCTGGGTCTTAGTGCTCATCTCTTACTTGTATAATTAACATCCGTGCATGCGTGTACTGTTCATTCTAACACTGTGACCGTGTGTGTGTGTGTGTGTGTGTGTGTGTGTGTGTGTGTAAAACATTTTATTTTGTGTCGGTATGCGTGTGTGTACAGCGCGCATGTAAAGCAAAAGCAAGTATTATTACGGAAACACTTATCTGTCGAGATTTTTTTTTTTTTTAAGTAAAGTGCATGTTAATTTGTTTTATTTTTACTTTATATTTTGTGTATTTATTTTTTTGGGCTGTGGAATGGATCATTGTATTCTATCATTTCTTATGGGAAGATTCTATTTGGTTCACGAGTGTTTCAGAATACAAGCACGCTTCTGGAAAGAATTATGCTTGTAGTCCACGTTTCTACTGTATAATATATAGGAATTTAGTCTTACAGATTGGCCTATTTAGTTCACTGCAGGTGAGGAATATATATTAGTGGGCCCTATTAAAAAGCCATCAACAGATCATAATAATGGTCTATAATATTGATATAATATAAATATTATGAATACTGTATATGTATTAATATATAAAATATGTATAAATAAAAATATATATAAAAATGTCTATAAATACATTTGCACACTTAATGAGGGCACTGGTGGTTCAGGTGTTTTGTCTGCCATGCAAAAGACCTGGGCTCGATTCCCCGCCAATACCCAAACCCCATCCACTGGATGCAATGCCTGTCCCAAGCCTGAATAAAATGGGAGGGTTACGTCAGAAAGGGCATCCGGGGTAAAACCTGTTCCAAGCTTGTGTGTAGATCAGCTAGGCCACTGTGATGACCGCTTGCCGAGACCAGCTAAAAGACCGACAACAACACCTCCATGCTTAATACAACCCAAATCTAGTGTCTATCACTTTATCTCAAAAAACTAAATTTGTTCATTCATTTGTTCAATCATTACTTTATTGTTCAAAAAAACATTGTTAGAAAGCAGTTGTGTATTGAGTGAAAGCCCAATGCGGGCTAAGAGGTTAGCGATGTGGCAACAGACTGCACGAGTCATTGTGTCTTCATTCTGGAATAATTCTTACCCTTCAGGAATAAAGCTTCGCTATGCAAATGGATCACATCTCACAAAACAAATAATTTGTTTTTTTTTTTCTTGCATGCAATTTTTTTTCTTTATGAACAACGTAAAATTCTTTTTTTCTCTTTTTTAATAAAAGTTTTTAATTCTTTTATTTAATTAATAATACTTCTTTCTTTTTTATTTCAACACTTCTTTTTTTTGTGCAATTTTTTTTTTTTTTACCAATGCAACGAGGATCTGCTTTTATACCAGGTGGTAAACTAATGTATGCATGGGGGAAAAAAGAAGATTCCCGGGGTTTATTTTCTCTTCATCAAATGCCACCACTTTAACAATGGGTACTGAATAATACACTTTTATGATGAACAGTAAGATTGACATGGCTTAGATGCCTTGTCCGCCTACTTAAAGACTTCTTTAAAGATCGTTCTTTTTCTGCATATTTGTCATCGTGTGTCATTGTTAGTCTCTTAAAAATAACAATTCAAGAAACTGTCTCAGCAGAAACCTGAATGAAACTTCAGATGCCAGAGTAAAACCCACTGACATTTAAATAAAGACTTCAAGCACAGTACACTGATAAGATTTTTAGCCGCAGTAAAACATTTGAATGGTGCAAATGATTTAAATAAGGCTGAAAGTCTGTGAATGACTATTTCAGCCAAGATGCAGTTGCTCCCCAGATTATTCAGTAATGTGAAGTTTTTGATTCTTGAAAATCAACGGATGTATCGCCAACTTGCGGAAGTGTCACATTTGCTTGTGGAAACTGTACACACAATTATTTACCAACACCATTTGCACCACAGAACCTATCCTCATTTGGGTGATATCACAGAGCAGGAATTAATGTGTTAACTGATTGTTAGGCAGCGGACGTTTAGTATAACAGAAGAGGTGTTTCAGTTAATATGGAGTACAGGTTTCTTATTGGAGGCTCATGTCCAAAACCATTTTTTTGTGACTAATAAGGAAAGGTCATATAATGTAAATGTTTGTTTATTGCAGTGTGCAAGCAGGGCCACCCCCACATCATCCCCCACCACACCCCCGCTGTCTGTACAGTAGCTGCCAGCATCAAATCCAAAACACTGATGCTTGGTTACAAAGCTAAAAACAGCTCAGCACCCTCTTACCTCTCAGCTCTAATACTACCCTGCACCACATTCCCTACAATCCTTCAGCACTGCTCAGCTGGTTCCACTAGTTTTCAGAGTTCAGAGAAGAAATACACCTGAGCTGATTTCTGGCACCTAGGTGAAGGAATGACCTTCCTCTAGATGTCTGTACAGCAGAGTCACAGGCAATCTTTAAAACAGAACAATAAAAACTCTGTTGCTTAATTACTCTTTTATTTGTGTGACAAAGCTTTCAGTAATCTGATAGATAATTAGGTTATATATATTTCTATTATATTTTGGCTTTGAAATACAGTACACCTCAAACATAATTATCACAAAAATATCTAGTAGCCTATGATAGTCACATGTCTGCAAAAAGGTCAATAAACTATATTGTTGCAATGTGTGTTTTTTTTTTTTAAATAAATAGTAAAAATGATTTGTTTTGATTCTTGGATCAATCATAAATCAAAACAAATCATTTAAAACATTTTCAGCCTTATGATGGAGCTGATTTTTTTTTAATGGCTTAAAAATATTGAAAGTTAAATTTGACTATGACTGGAACAATGATTTGGCCTTTTACCTGTCTGAAAATTTCAAACAAGCCTTTTATTTTTTTAATTAGTTATATCTGCCTTCCATGTTACAGATAAACCACGTTTTGTATATGACTTTTTTTTTTTTTTTTACAATGCTGTTATCAAGTTGCAACATGTATTCTATATATACTTATACAAATGTTTAGAACTATCCTAAGCAAAAAAAATTATAAAGATTAAACATATATATTTTAAAAAGATTTTGCTTTTTTTTTTTTCTGACCTTGTCAGCCAGCATGCCTGTCATGTTTCAGTAAGGTATTTGAAAGCCTCACCTTATTCCCATAAACCAAATAAGTCATGGAATGTCAATCATTGTGATTCCTGTAAAGCCTGTTACAAAACTCTAAGGTTCCAACCCAAAGGCAATTTTTAAACATTTTAATCATTTGTATAGTTACAAAACTGAGTTTTTTTTTTGTTCATTTCAGAATTCAAATTGACATGTAAAAGAACTGCATGTGATGCCTAGCAGAATGATTATATTAATTAATTAATTAATTAATTAATTAACACGTTTACACTTAAATTATTGAAATATAAGACAGGATGTGTAACTCTATAATGTTTAAGCAGTGTACAGTTTATTTTAACTTTGAATGTTTAGTATAATTGCATTAAATAATTTAAGTGATATAGGTGCACACAAACAATACCATGTACAGGTAAAAAAAGGGCTAAATTAAATAAAAAACTAAAGTAGTACTAAATGAAGAGGTGTTTAAAAGCTAAAAGAGCAGGCTGAATAAATATATCAATTAAATTGTTAACGTGCATCACATAAAATCTGCTAATGTACACACACACATTGTATATAGTATAGGCCTAGGCTCTTTACTATTATTATATATTATAACTTAATGAACATAGTTTACAAAATACTTGAATACCTATAACCTATTTGTGTATACCTATTACACAAATCCAAATGTACATTAAAGATACAACGATACATTGTTCCAAAGGTTTTTTTTTTAACAGCATACATTTTTTTTTTATATTTAATTGATATGTGGTTTGCATTGTCTAATTCAACCCAATAACAATAAACACTGAACAGATCACATAATGTTTTATTGATTGCTACATCAGGCAAATGTAACATGCTGCATTTTTAAACAGCCTCTCTAAAGGGGTGGTCAACCTAGCACATAGTTTCAAGGGAGTTCCCCTGAATAGTTCTTGGAAGTCTAAATCCAGTCATGCAGTTTTTTGACCCCTGAACAGAGTTAAAAAGAAGTTCAGACAATGCTGACATCTACTGTCCTAAAACTGCTACTGTCATTCAGACTGTTTCATGTGATAGAGTCATGTGAAATCAAAGATTGGACCTGGATCCCCCTGGCCTTCTACACGATATGAAATAAAATGTTGTCATGTCACCTCCTTTGGTTGCACCATAATCCAGTTTTTATGTTGACATGCCCATTGTGGGTGCTTCCTGCGATAGACGTGGGTCAACATTGGCACTCTTTCCATCAATGTTAGCGTTTAGCTCATACAAAAGAGCTGTTTAAAAATGCAACTCTTTTGTATGATCTCACTAGACAAGCATGCCGTCCCTTTCCACAACACAACAGTGAGCCTCAGGTGCCCAAAAGACGTGCTGTTTTGATAGAAGCTCTGTCCAAGTCATCTAGAAATTGACTGCCACAATTTGGCACTTGTCATAGCTGCACAGATCTTTACACTTTTCTTCTTCCAACAAATCAACTTTGAGAACTGACTGTTCACTTGCTGCATAATAGTTCGACTCTACTTTTAAAGTAACTAATTACATTACATTACAAAATTACTGTCTTTAAAAAGTAATCAGTTACATTACAGCGCTACTTTCTGATAAAAGTAACTAGTTAAAGTACTTTTCTATTGCAGAATATGAACATTTCTTTGTGATTCCTCATGCATGTTGTTTTAGTCAAGACCTTTATAATTATTCTACCATCATCACTCAGCGAGGTTTGGCCCATAATCTGTTAACTACTAATACCCCTATCTCACCTACGTGGTTATTTCTCACTAGACATGACATCCTTTGAGATAAGTTCTTGTCCAAAAATAAACAGAGACAGTAAAGAAAAACTAATTTCTTACAGTTAATATTGTCATTGTCGCTGTATCAGTTATAGAATGATATTGAACATCTTAAACCTTTAGATGTAATTATTTGGTACCAACTGTAAGTAATAAATAATAAAAAAAAAAAAGCTGATCTAGTTTTATAGTAATGATTGCAAAGGCCTTAGTGTCTCAGTGGTCAGGACAGTCGCATACACCTCCAGGTTCCTTGTTTGATTTCCGCCTCTTCTGTGTCTGTGTGAATGGAGTTTGCATGCACTCCCCATGCTTGGTGTGTTCCTCCGAGTACTCTGGTTTCCTACCGAAGTCCAAAGACATGCAGGAGTTTTTCTTATTAGGTTAAATGGCATTCCTATATTGCCTGTAGCATGTGAATGTGTGTATGTGTGTTGTCCTGCAATGAAATGGCACCCCATCCGGGATGTTTCAACTTGCAACAATCATGCCTCGAATAAACCTCATTGGCTAAGATACAGCCACTACGCAAAGCTAGGGTTCAGGGTGTACCCCGCCTTATGTTCTAAGTTTCTTGGGATAGGCCAAAAAGGATGGGTGACTGTCACAAAGACCAATGACTGGCTATGAGTTATCTATACATAGAGTCTTCTATGTTTGGGTATATTTCCAATAGTTTAAATTTTATTCTGTATATAGGATAGCTAGGTTTCACCTGTGGAGACCTCATTTGAGTTTGAAAATATAAACCAACTTATTCAGCACAAACAAACAGATGTCTACAGAAACATCATGTCTACCTATTTACTGAGAAATACATCTAGACTAATTTGTAGGAAATTAATAGTGCACAAGGCATACTGCCTACATAATCAAGGAGCTCTTTAGGGGAAAAGGGTAATGGTTTTGGTCAGTCACCAGACAGTTGATCAGACTGAAAAGAAAAAGATTTTAAGGGAAGGAAGAAAAAGAAAGTTTGTCATACATACATGTATGGATGACCAATGGCTAGTTGATGGGGTGAGAGTATCTCCAACATGATGGTGTGGTGTTCCCAGTATACAATCGTTAGTATCTACCAAAAGTATTCCAGTGAATGAACCTGAACCTTATTGGGCCTTTCATGCAGTAGTAATAGAGTAATGTGGTAACAGTCAGTTTTTTGCAATAACCCTTTTATTGTTATTTATTTAATGTAGGCACATGCATGTGACTTGGAAGGTCATGGTGTATGCCCTTTTTCTGTGTTTCTTAATGTATTAATGGCTAAAAAATAGGTTTCACTAAACCATATTGTGGTGACAAAGTGATGGTGGGCTTAACACTGTCTGTCACTTGAGTCAACACTATGAAAGAAAAATGGGCTTACTGTAGAGCCAAAGTCAGAATATATTATGAATGAGACACATCTCTGTTGTGGGTAAACTTTACCTTTTGTGCGCTACTGTAGCATGACAAAATGCTAAGCACAAATTGCAGCTAATTATATAATAACAGTATGTTGTGTCACAGTACGCCAGGTTACACCCATGCCTCGAGCCAAACCTTAATCCCCCATGACTCCTCTGTTCCGTTGCTTCCGTTTTGCAGCCTCATTTATCGGCTTGAACACACCTGCTCCGTATTTTCATTCATCTCGCTCTATTTAGAAGTCTTGCACAAGCAACCACTCAGAGACGAATTATTGCGTGCTCCAAGCTCTGTGTTTTCGTGTCTTTTGTCTGCCAAGAATACTTTCTCGGTTTTTCGATTCACAACCTGAACGGCTGCTCTTGTAACACTCCTGAACAGAAGATTATAATGGGAGTAATGGAGTTAAGTAACCCAAATTTGTTAAGTGCAAGCTAAACCATAACTTAACATCAGAAATTCTTAAATAAGCACATTAGCCATTTATCATAACTGGCAGGCTATTGCGCTTATCACGAAGCACCCATGCTTTTCTTGTGCTTAGCATGCTGACCTCATGGCATGCCACTTCCCACCTCAGACATCAAAGAACCAATTCTTGGGGTGCTCCCCCCGCTATTCTATCTTTTACATTTTTTAAATTAGAATCAGTTAAACTAAGTCCTATCTGTTATGTCTGCTTCTGGGTCCTCCAAGCCTGCATGATACAGTTGATGCCTTGTGACATTTTAGGGTTGAAATGGTATTAAATTCTTGATTTATGAAATGTAACAGACCCAATTTATCTTTTTTGCTGCAGCAAAAAGATGTTTTAGGAAGCTGAAGCATTAAATTATTATATATTTATTATTATATATTTTGTCCATTTGCAAAACTCATCAGGTGACTTTACCTTTTTTATTTTATTTATCACCACGTTGGCGAGTTATTTTCAGGTGATAAATGAGTTGTAATACAATTATTTTATTTACCCTCTCTCTATCCACCAAATCAATGTCATTGTCATCTTGCTGTATGAAAGTATGGACTTGCAGCTCACTTTAACAAATTACTGCACACAAAGGAAAATTGACTGGCTGGATTGACTGAATCTCTTAGTGGAAAAGATAAAAAACATCGGTACAAAAGTTTTTAAACATGTAGGGATGTATTAAATAAAGCTCTAAATAATTAATAAAAATCAATTAGTTCAAGTTCAAGTAGGCTTTATTGTCATTACAACCATATACAGTTAGTACACAGTGAAACGAAACAACGTTCCTCCAGGACCAAGGTGCTACATACAACATAAATTTACAACATAAATTACCATAGACACTAAACTAGCTAACCAAGAGGCCTAGTTAGCTGGCTAGCAGAGACAGGACAGAGAGACCTAACATAAATTACAACATAAATTAACAGTAACTAACTAGCTAAGTAACATTTTTATAGACAACATAAAGTGCACGTGCAAATGTACAAACAAGAGCAACAACAAAGTGACAGTGCGCAACCACGACATAACAGAACATAAAATATGGTGTTGAGGTAGTGGGTAAACATAAACATTCCTTAAAACAGCAGCAAGAATTGAGGAATTAGTGCAAAATGTAGTCCAGTAATGATCATTGTGCAAAAGATTGTTAAAAACAGTGAAGCATTTACAGGTTGGTGTGTACGATAATTTGGTGGTGTAGGTCAGTGTGTCTGCACTTGTGTTGATTTGTCAGTCCAGTCTCAATATTTTGAGGTAGTTGAGTTAAGCTGTGTGATAATGTACGTGTTTGTGTGTGTGTGTGTGAGTGTGTTTGTGTTTATCAGTCCAGTCCCTTTTTGTTGAGAAGACAGATGGCTTGTGGAAAAAAGCTGTTGCACAGTCTGGATGTGAGGCCCGAATGCTTCAGTACCTTTTTCCAGATGGCAGGAGTGTGAAGTGTGTGTGAGAGGGGTGTGTCCGATCAGCCACAATGCTGGTGGCTTTGCGGATGCAGCGTGTGGTGTAGATGTCTTCAATAGAGGGGAGAGAGACCCCGATGATCTTCTCCGCTGTCCTCACTATCCGTTGTAGGGTTTTGCGGTCCGATATGGCACAATTCTCAAACCAGACAGTGATGCAGCCGCTCAGGATGCTCTCGATAGTTCCTCTATAGAAGGTGGTCAGGATCGGTGGTGGAAGCTGGGCCTTCCTCAGTCTTCTCAGAAAGAAGAGACGCTGTTGGGCTTTCTTCTGTAGGGAGCTGGTGTTGAGGGACCAGCTGAGGTCCTTCTCTAGGTGGACACCCAGAAATTTGGTGCTTTCGACGATTCCCACAGAGGAGCCGTTGATGCTCAGCGGAGAATGGTCACCTCGTGTCCTCCTAAAGTCAACAACCATCTCCTTTGTCTTGTCAACATTTAGAGACAGGTTGTTGTCTTTACACCAGTCCGTTAGCCTCTGCACTTCCTCTCTGTACGCTGACTCATCGTTCTTGCTAATGAGACCCACCACGGTTGTGTCATCAGCGAACTTAATGATGTGGTTCGAACTGTGTGTTGCTACACAGTCGTGAGTCAGCAGTGTGAACAGCAGGGGACTGAGCACACAGCCTTGTGGGGCCCCAGTGCTCAGTGTGATGGTGCTGGAGGTGCAGTTCCCGATCCGTACTGACTGAGGCCTACCGGTCAGAAAGTCCAGGATCCAGTTGCAGAGGGAGGTGTTCAGGCCCAACAGGTTCAGCTTCCCAATCAGTTGTTGGGGGATGATAGTGTTGAATGCTGAGCTGAAATCTATGTACAGCATTCGAACATATGTGTCCTTCTTGTCAAGGTGTGTAAGAGCAAGATGGAGTGTAGTGGAGATGGCGTCGTCCATTGAGCGGTTAGGACGGTACGCAAATTGCAGTGGGTCCAGTGAGGAGGGCAGCAGGGACTTTATGTGTCTCATGACGAGCCGCTCGAAGCACTTCATGATGGTGGGTGTGAGTGCAACGGGATGGTAGTCATTGAGACAGGACACAGTAGACTTCTTGGGCATGGGGACGATGGTGGTGGCCTTGAAGCACGTGGGTACGACGGCGCTGCTCAGAGAGATGTTGAAGATGTCGGTGAGAACATCTGCCAGCTGTTCAGCACATTCTCTGAGCACTCTGCCTGGGATGTTGTCTGGTCCAGCAGCTTTACGTGGGTTGACTCTGCGTAGAGTTTTCCTCACCTTAGATGTAGTGAGACACAGCACCTGGTCGTTCGGAGGAGGGGTGGTCTTCCTCGCCGCCACGTCGTTCTGCCTGTCAAACCGAGCATAAAAGTTGTTCAGCGCATCTGGGATGTTGTCCTGTAGTTTGTGATGGCTTGTAAGCCCTGCCACATGCGCCGTGTGTCACCGCTGTCCCTGAAGTGATTGTGGATTTTCTGGGCGTGTGCGCGCTTTGCCTCTCTGATGGCCCGAGAAAGTTTGGCCCTTGCTGTTCTGAGGGCCACCTTGTCTCCCGCTTTGAAGGCAGAGTCTCTGGTACTGCTCACTTCCGCAGTAATCCACGGTTTCTGGTTGGGTCGTGAGATGATGCTCTTGGAGACAGTGACGTCATCGGTGCACTTGTTGATGTAGCTGGTCACTGATGACGTGTACTCCTCCAAGTCAGTGAAGTCGCCGTAAGTTGCAGCCTCCCTAAACATGTTCCAGTCAGTGCACTCGAAACAGTCCTGAAGAGCAGAGATGGCTCCTGCTGGCCAGGTTCTCACCTGCTTCAGAACCGGTTTTGAGCGCCTGACGAGTGGTCTGTATGCTGGAATTAGCATAACAGAGATGTGGTCTGAGTAGCCGAGGTGGGGGCGGGGCTCTGCCCGATATGCGCCGGGGATGTTTGTGTAAACAAGAATCCAGCGTGTTTTTCCCTCTCGTTGCAAAGTCCACATACTGATGGAATCTAGAAAGCACTGACTTGAGATTTGCATGGTTGAAATCTCCAGCAACGATAAACAGTCCATCCGGGTGTGTATTTTGCAGTTCACTGATCTTTGTATACAGTTCCCATAGCGCTTCCTCAGCATTAGCGCTAGGTGGAATGTACACTCCGATAATGAAAACAGTGGTGAATTCCCGCGGTAAATAAAAAGGTCTGCATCTAACAATCACAAACTCCACTAGCAATGAGCAATAACTAGAAACTAGCACAGAGTTCTTGCACCATTTCGTGTTGATGTAAACACACAAGCCGCCACCACCGCACAGAGCTGCATTTCTGTCGGCGCGAAACGAGGCTAGCTCGTCTAACTGAATAGCGGCGTCCGGTACTCTGTCGCTGAGCCATGTCTCCGTGAAAACAAAGACACAGCAGTCTCTAACCTCACGCTGTGTAGCCTGCTGGAGTCGGATGTAGTCCAGTTTATTGTCCAGAGAGCAGACGTTGGATAAGATGATGGACGGGAGAGCCGGCCGGCTAGAGTTTGTTTTTAGCCTAGCACAGACTCCCGTACGGTGGCCCTGAAGTGCAAAACAAATTACCAAATCTGAAACAAAAAAACAAAACCCAAAACAAAATAACAAATTCAAAACCAAATTAACAAATCCGAAAACAAAAAAACAAAACCCAAAACAAAATAACAAATTCAAAACCAAATTAACAAACCCGAAAACAAAAAAAACAAAACCCAAAACTAATTTGCTATTTTGTTTTGGGTTTTGTTGTTTTGTTTTTGGTTTTGTTATTTTGTTTTGGGTTTTGTTGTTTTGTTTTCGATTTTGTTGTTTTGTTTTTGTTTTTGTCATTTTGTTTTCGGATTTGTTAATTTGGTTTTAAATTTGTTAATTTGTTTTCCGTTTTGTTAATTTGTATTGCACTTCTCGGCCAGATATAAACCGGAAAAGGTAGGTATAGTTGGAGAATGAAATTCTTATCGCTGATTGGGCGAGACATCTGTCACTCAAGATATACAGGAAGTACTGTAGTAGCGGTAGATTCGTGTGTGTGTATGAGTGTGCAAACATGTACTGTCCTTATTGTGGTTTCAAATATGGCGTTCTGCCAAATTTTTGCAGTTCTTGTGGAAAAAATCTTTCGCTTTTAAAAGAGACACAGCAGAAAACGACTACTCCGGAGTCAACGGATGTTAGAGGTATTAGCATAGGCTAAATGTGGCTAGGTTATACTATTTTTTTAGTCCTTAGCTCTGTGTTTGTATGTAGCACGATGGTCCTGGATGAACGTTGTCTCATTTTACTGTGTACTGCTATAGTTAATATGACAATAAAAGTTTCCTGATTTGACTAAATATGCATAGCATAGATTTAACGTGTCTTCTACAGTGTGGGCCATACTTTTCCGTACATAAGGGAAATAAATATTTTTATTAAAAAAACTATTTATTCATATAATATGCTCTACATGGTTACCATTGTAATATGTTTCACCCACTGTTTATTTCATGATTTTTGTTAAATTTTGTTTCAACCATGCGACTTCTACCTAGCCATCAGTATGATTTCAATTCGTTGCTATTTTGTCATATTTTTAGGGTATCTGAAACATAAAATAAACATGTTAAAAATATTGTATTTTTCCTATGTATGGAAAGTTATGGCCCACACTATATTTACAAAAATTGTAAATAGTGCATATATATATATATATATATATATATATGAGAATGAGAGAGAAAGAGAAAGTTTGTGAGCAAAGTTGATTATTAGATTCTTACATAGGCAGGGGCGTAGACTCATCTGCGCCCACTTTAAATCAGTTTTTGGAATACCGAAAACTAAAATCTATGGAAAGAACAAATTTTTCATTGGGCAAGAAAAGAGGAAGCAAACAAGAGCAGCAGAAAGTACAGGTACAGTATATATATAATAAATATATAAGGATATTCACACAATTGTGAATAGCAAATTTACTAAATTGTTGATACTTTTTTTTCTTTTACAGATTAATGTTGGTATAATGTGTCTACAGAGTGGTTGCTTAAAACCACAAAGAGGAAAAACACTCCCATTACTCATTGATCCACAAGTAAATGCAAATGATATCCTTATGATGGCTGAAAAAAAAATAAAAGACTTTAACAAAGACATGGAGGAAGGACCCTACGTACTTCTCTACCCAGATGGCTCCAATGTCATTAACATTCCAGGGACAGCAAGGCCCTTTACACTGAAAGACTACAGAACAGAAATTGGAAAGCCATATTCAAGAATAAACTTGTTTATTTGCAGAAAGAAGGACTTTGAAGGTTAGTTTTATAGAATTTATGTACTTTTTCTCTTAAGTTTTTATGTTAAGTGTAGTAGCATGGTTTGTTCTGTGTCTAGGGGAAGAGGTTCTCAGTTCAGAATCAGAAACAGAAGTTGTCATAAGAACTCGGAATACTGAGGTATCTGACCTGGCAGATACACTGGTAAAATAAGATTAATGAATTAAATAGATTTTTAATTGTTAAAAATTGATACTGTATATTTGTATAAACTAATTATTATGAGTCTTCTTTCAGCCAATAAGACCCAGGCATACAAGCACACCAGAAGAACGTATTAATAATAAAATGTAAGTTGTTTTTTAATCTTATGTTCATTATTAAAACAGAACAAATGGGATACTGTATATCAGTGCTTAAGTGTGATAAACATCTGATTAAATCTGTTTCTTTTCTATCTTTAGTGATGTGGAACCATCGCCAGGAAGTGTTGTAGAGGTTAGTGTTATCAGTAGTTTGAACTTAGTAGTCTGACTAACATTACCTGTGTATGATCCTTGTATCCTACCTCGTCATATCTTGTGGTGCCTTTTTAATACACTGTAGATACAGTTTAATATAAAATTACATCTGTTGATAAGGCTTGATTTTGGGTTTAAGATAATGCTCTCAGATTCAGAGGATGACCGTCCAAGTATTTCAGACCACGTTGCAAAAGAAAACCAATGTTACAGGTTTGTTTGTTTTATTATTTTTTTGTTATGTATTTGGGGTGATAAATTCATGCATTTCTTTTTAAATATGTTTCTCTTTTGTTAGAGAATACATGGACGTGTATGCACCTGTGATTACTGAAGAGGATGATGAGCTTGTAGCCACAGCACAATGTCTTGACCTCCCAGAGCCAATAGAGTAAGCTACAAAAAAATGCTGGTTTGCCAAATACAAAACCTACATTACACTGATTACATAGATTTAACATTCATGGTTTTCATTCTTTAGGGTACAAGGCAGTTTAACAGCTCCTGACATTATTTCAAATCTGGCTCTTGCCATTGATCGAAAACGTGTCAGCAGATTTAACATCATAAGATCCAATGTGTGGGATGGGGCAGTCAGAGGATTTAAACGTGTCTCATACTCAGAATTCACTGACATGTTTGTTAAGTTCTCTGATGATGCTGGCACATTTGAAGAGGGTCTTGATACAGGTGGACCAAGACGTGAACTTCTTACTTTGCTGATGAGCTGCCTACAGTATCGCCCCATTTTTGATGGACCTCCCAGTAGTCGTTACCTGGTATACAATTCAGTTGGTATGTATTTAACATAAAGTGTATTTATTAAGTCATACAGTATGTGTAACAAACCTATTTAGTGTGTGATTTGGCTTTACTTTCTATGACAGCTGTTAGGGAGGATGAGTATTTCTTGGCAGGAAAAATGATTGCTGTGTCAATAGTTCATGGAGGACCAGGGCCCCATTTTCTTTCACAAGACCTGGTAAACCACATTGTAAACCAAACCACTTTCAGTGCCACTTTGAAAGATGTCACAGATGAGGGTATAGTGAAAGCGCTGCAAGAGGTATGGTAATAAACATAAGTATTTTAGTAACCTTGCTACTAATCACTTGAGTTAAGTGTTAGGATTATCAGTAGCAAATCTAAGACAAAATTGCTTTTAAGTATTTGATAAATTTGAATGAATTTCACTTATTTGAATTATTTCACTTCCATTTTCAAGAAAGAAAAAAGGAAGTGAAATAATTCCTTTTCCTTTTTCCTGCTTGAACCTAAACAATGTTAACCAAATCAAATTTTCTTTTTAGATTAAGAATGCAGCCACTTTGGGGTCACTACAAGAACTGATTTTAAAAAACAGCACCCTGCTTCAGACTGCTGGATGTTTTCGACGTGTGAACAGTATTGAGGAGAAACATGAGATTGTGGAAGAATATGTCAAGTGGTATGTGATTGACAGAAACCACAGTGTAATTAAAAGGTACACTTCACTACAAAAATACACATATACATTACATTCTTGGGAAATGTTTAATATTTATAACAAATATAAAGTTATAACTGCATTGGTCTTAACAGTATTTCACAATATTACTATTTCACTAAACAATTTACTGTTAAATGCATGAATACAAAATATTTACAAGCCTGTTAATATACAAAAAAATAATAAAAACTAAACTCTGATTGCTTTAACAGATTTAAAGATGGACTTTCCACCCTAGAGTTTCTAACAGCACTCCAGAAGCATCCCCATGTTTTGACTCCTTTTCTTTACCACACTGAGAAGAAGCTGACAGCATCTAATTTGGAAGACCTATTTAAACCAGAACTCAGCCCAGCAGGTAGCAACCAGAGGCAAAAAGAATCCAAGACACTTTGCTTTTGGTCAGACTATCTCCTCGACTGTGAAGGTTTGCCATTAGTAGTTTAACAAAAAGATGTTCTGTTTTTTTGGTAAACTTGAGAAATCTTTTAACCAATAGATGAAAGTAAGCCGTTTTTCTTTTATAAAAATTCAGATTCATCTTTGCAAATTTCATAATTCATTTTTTGTCGTTTTAGAACACCAGACTGAAGTGTTACTGAAGGATGTGCTGATGTTTGCTACTGGCCTGACTTCACTTCCGCCTGCTGGACTCACACCACTCCCATCCATTGTGTTTCTTGCCAGTTCACCCTTTCCGATGGCAAATACATGCACAAACACCCTCAAGTTACCACTTTTAGACACATACAGTCTTTTTCAGAAACAGATGGATTTTGGAATCCAAAATTCTCCAGGTTTTGGATGTATTTAAAAAGCCTTGCTTTGTTGCACACTTATTGCATCAGTTTTACATCAAGAGGATCATGGTCATAAGACAAAAAAAAAAAACTTTTCCTTTTGGTTAGCTTTCTTTGACACTTGATCTCACTTTTTATTTTGTATAAAATTCTTTGCTTATGATTACAAGAATTGCAAAGAGTTTTATGCAGTCCATGGATGAGGTTAAAGTCATTTTTACTCCACTTGTTTTAACCTGACAGCTACTCTTTCAACAGTGAGAGTTTTTAATAACGCATTAATCCTGTCCATAGGCAGGATGAAACTCTTCATAATTCTTGTAATCAGAAGCAAAGAACTAAGGGCAACAGAAATGACAATATTGATTTTTTTTTATTGTGTATTCAATTGTATGATTCACTTTTATTTTTATGACTACAATACTTATGATGTGCTCCATACGTTCTGTGTACTGCATTGTTTCGTTTTTGATTAAGGTTCTCTGGTTGCACTCAGTGATTTCTACAATCTTTTTAAGAATGCGTATGTTCAGAGACCTGCTGTTTCCTTCATTGTGAAGTAAAGTTGTAATGCTTCCTCCCATTTCTCTGGCCAGTGTAATTGATTGTGTTCCATTACAAATTCTAGATATTCATGAATGTTTTCATCACCACATAACTGATTTGTCAACCTTGATTCAGGAAAAGCACCTAACACGACTTCATCCACAGCAAAGCCACAGTCCCTTGATCCTGACCTGTAAGAAGGTGCATTTAGCAGACATTTATATTGTACACAATTGACTTTTGTAGGTGTAGTGTATTTTAAACAAGCTTATTAATAATATTAAATTAAGATATTTGCTGACCTTTGTGGTAGATAATACAGTTCATTTGGTATCCCCCCAGGGCACATTGCAAGTCTGGAGGGCCTAATCCTGTGCTTATTCCAAAATGATACACATTCATCCAAGTCTGCCTGCAGAATATTTTGGAAGCAAAACTGAAGCAGGCACTGGTGTTTGTTGCTGCCGTTGAAATGTCCTTCATTTCTGAGATCTCCAAAGAGGTCTATCCAGAACTGAGCCCTATAGGCCTCAGTTATAGGCCTATATATGAATTTTGTGTGAGACAATATATTTAATTTAAATAAATGTTACAATGGACGGTATAGGCCAAAATATACAGTACAATATAAACTCGCGGTCTCCTTTTGCAGGAGTCTGCAGCGACCTTTGCTCTGTAATATGTTTGAGAATCTACAGTATGTGAACGATATTAACACTGTCTACAGCGAGGCCCTGCACACACTTCGAACACTTACATTGAGCATACTGTGGTACATCAACACGCAAATATTGTGTATGTTAGTTTCTTTCAGGAGAATTAACTTACAGATGACCAGGTAATATTGTTTATCTTCTCATTTCAGTACTGCATATTTTGTGGCATACTGTATACTGTATTATGTATAATAATAAAATTAATGCGTCAAACAAATGATCACGTTACTGACTTCCTTAAGAATATGAAATTAACACACCTTAATTTTCTAAAGCTGGACCACCAAGATTCGATGCGCTGATTGCTCACTGATGTACCATACATGTGGCTTCTTGAGCCTGCATAGTAGTCTGTATGGTGATGACGGAGAGTGCACTGTATTGCTGCCAGGGTACCGTTTTCTGTTCCACAGTCGGTTCGTAGTCTCATAGGGACAACGCCAAGGCGTTGTACAGTGGTAAGAAAGTTGTGTGCAATAACAGCTGGATCATTGTTACTTTGTCCACAAATAAGCCACAGGACACGTCGCGAAAAGCCATCAATGCATCCCGATATAGCGAAACCAAATGGCTTCAGTTTATCATACCCATCCACATGCCACAGATAGTTTGGTCCCATGGAGTGATAAGAACGTCGTACAAATCTACGACGTGTTCTCTGCTCTGTCCCGCGTGGGTTAAGTTCTTGCAGCAACCGCATAACATTATTACGTTTAACACGCAACTTGTGTTTTTGCTGAAGCGCTAACCACATTGTCCGGTAACCGAACAACTGTCCTGGTCCACGCAACTCTGCTCTTATGGCATTCCTGACATCGTTTAAACTGGAATAATTTTGTCTTCGGAACATACCTGCATTCTTCAGTTGTGTTTTTAGAGTTCGCAAACTAATCTTTATACCGTGATATTCCATCAGCATATCCAAAATCACGGCATACGAGTGTCCGTCCTCAAAGTAACTTTGAATAAATTCCATTTCCTTGCTTTCTACTGGAAAAGTTCATTATTTTCTTGAAAAAATGGTTTAAAGTGAAGCAGAACACACAAGAAACAAAGATAGAGAAACAAGTTCCTACTTCCTGTATATCTTGAGTGACAGATGTCTCGTCCAATCAGCGATAAGAATTTCATTCTCCAACTATACCTACCTTTTCCGGTTTATATCTGGCCGAGAAGTGCAATACAAATTAACAAAACGGAAAACAAATTAACAAATTCAAAACCAAATTAACAAATCCGAAAACAAAATGACAAAAACAAAAACAAAACAACAAAATCGAAAACAAAACAACAAAACCCAAAACAAAATAACAAAACCAAAAACAAAACAACAAAACCCAAAACAAAATAGCAAATTAGTTTTGGGTTTTGTTATTTTGTTTTCGGGTTTGTTAATTTGGTTTTGAATTTGTTATTTTGTTTTGGGTTTTGTTGTTTTGTTTTTGGATTTGTTAATTTGGTTTTGAATTTGTTATTTTGTTTTGGGTTTTGTTTTTTTGTTTTCGGATTTGTTAATTTGGTTTTGAATTTGTTATTTTGTTTTGGGTTTTGTTTTTTTGTTTCAGATTTGGTAATTTGTTTTGCACTTCAGGGCCACCGTACTCCCGCCTTCTTGCCGCGCTTCCGCTTCCTCGCGCACCGCTTCCGATGACCCTTTCTCCGGCCTCCTGCATCAGGCAACGCCGAGGCTTCGAGGCCTGGTTCACGCAGCAAGCCGAGGTCGCATAGCTTTTCCCGCAGCTCATCGTGGATATCATTAACCGGGTTATTTAGGTTGAAAAGTGTCTGGCTGTTGTATGTACGGACACCAGTTGCGACGATATCCATACACATAGTAAAATAAACGCGCTACACACAAAACGTAAACAACTGACCGTGCAACGCAGGCTTGGAGGACCCAAAAGCAGATACAACAGATCAGAGTTTAATGATTTTAATGAGAAATATGCCAGATAAGGAAAACAGAGAAATTTAAGCATGGAATCAGCAATTGGGGCACAATCAGAGGTGGGGTGAGAGAGTGGCTGTGTCAGAATCTGGGTTGCTATGCACTTGCTGAATCCAGCGTGCAGGTTAAGAGTAGCATGCAGAGGGATCAGAGATCAAAAGGCGCTGAGCGTTTGTTGTACGTATCAGATGCAAAGAGTGGGAGCGAATTGTGGATTGAAGCGCTGGTGATCAAATTTGGATCAGGAAACACACACCTGTAATCCGAGTAGCGGTTGTCCTAGGGATTGAGGCAGTGTAGTGGTCAAGAAGTGTAAGCAAAAGATTAAAGATGGTATATCTGTCAGCGTAGAGAATAATCCAAATCACGCAAAAACTTATCCAGGGACAAAAAATAACTTGGCATAGATGTACTGTAACATGGGATGGTTGTTCGTGGCCGAGTTTTATAGAGTAAAAAGTGATGAATGAAATACGAAGCAGGTGTGCTCATGCCGGTGAATGAGGTGGCAAAACGGAAGTCGTGGAATGAAATGTAAAGAGGAGTCGCAGGTTATCAGGACTTGGCTCGAACCGTGGGCATGACCTTATGTACCGTGACACAATTAACCCTAGCAAGTACGCAGCTAAAGCTAAAAGTCTAGACCCCAATCACATCTTGACTGATTCATTTCAAATCCAGTTTAAAGGGAAATTTATTTTTTATTTTGCTTTTAACAATAGAATTACTGTGGAACCTTGGATTACGAGCATAATTCATTCCGCTCGCATTTCAAAACACTCCTAAACCAAATCGAATGTGTATGTGTGTGTGTGTGGGTGTGTGAAGCTAAAGTAAGGATCCCCTCCCCCTCTCCTCCTTCTCGTCTTACACAGTTACCCTTCCTCCACTCTTTTCACACACGCGCAAACCCAACAAAAACACTGTTTTTTTCGAAAAAAAACCCCAAGAAATTTCTTTCGAATGACACTCGATTAAGCAAGACTCTAATAAAATCACTGCTGTAAAGTAAAAATAAGGCAAATTAACCTGAACTTTACCTTTGAAAAAAATCGTAACAGACAAAAAATAAAAGATGTTTTACGTGCACACATGTGGTCACAGTGTTATAGTAAACAATGCATGCATGCACGGATGTTGATTATACCAGTGAGAGACCCAGCAAGGGAGATGATTACCCACAATTCCGCAACGCAAAAGAGAGAAAAACCACGTGACGCTCTGCATCAAAACAAGAAGCCCAAGCATGTTACATAATACTCGGTACTCGTAAAACCAAGACTTGTTTGATTTTCAAGTCAATATTTATTAAAAATCTTTGCTTGACTTGCGGAACACTAGCAAACAATGTTACTCGCAATCCGAGGTTTCATCGTATATTGTCACAATAACCACATTTAAAATAGAATGCTTATAAATTTACTTACTATTATTATCATTATCATCATTATTGATTAGATACAGAGTATACTCACTCACTCATCGTCTATACTATTTTATCCTGTATAACGGGGCACGAAGGCCTGAAGCCTATCCCAGGAGACTTAAGGCACAAGCGGGGTACACCCTGGACTCTTACTGGATTGGCACACAAACACACACTCAATTACACACTACAGGTAATTGGGGAATGCATTAAGCATTTCACTGCATACCGTACTGTGTATGACTGTGTATGTGACAAATAAAATTTGAATTTGAAATTTGAATTTGAGTATCCAGAGGAAACCCACAGGGAGAACATGCAAACTCCATTCACCCATAGGCAGGAATCGTACCCAGCCAGGAATTGAACCCAGACCCGGGAGAAGCAAGGCAACCGTACCACCATACAGAATGTATTTGCTTATAATATTAATCATAAAATAACGAATAAACATTTAGATACTTTAATTCTCATTTAATAGTTACATTATAGAAATTTTCAGAATTATTTCTTTTTAATGTTAATTTTAATGGATCAAATCAGATTGATTTAATTTTAATTTATAAAGTATACCTTGCCTATATGATAATTAATGATAAATGCAAGGCCACCCTTTGACTAATAATAGAGTAAAAAGGAAAAAAATATATATATATTGAGTACTGTTACATTGACTGGAAACAAATCAGAACCCCATAGTAGTTTTAGTGAAGTCATAAAAATCAACAGATTAGCATCTTCTGGAAAGTCTGAAAGTGTGAGAAAGAGAAGTAAAAGTAGATTTAACATAAATCCTTAATTTGAAACACAAGTGCATGGATTTTTCATTATTACAAAGAATCTTTTGTTGTTGGAGTTTGGAGTTGTGTGCAGGAGAAGAGCCAGCACTGAGTGGCCCGCTGTCACAGCACCAACCCTGCTCCCAGCTTCAAGCTTATCCTCACCTTGATAAACCAGATGGTGGCTTTGAAAGTCAATAGATGAGGAACAAAAATGGGTTTAATCCACTGTTTCAACTGGTTAATATGATATGACTCAGTGCTTTCTGGGCTGTTGCAGATGATAATTTACTAGCCCGACTCTTTCCACAACCATGAAGGGTCTTTGCCAATGGGCCAGAAACTTACACATAGCACAGGGAAGAAGCTGCAGTATGCGATCACCCACCTTGAACTCACGAGGCTGGCCAGTCATAAGCTTGCTTCTACCTTTCCTGCACTTTCTGCAGGTTGTGTTGTACAATAGGGAGAACCATAATATTGGTCTGAAATTCTTACACAAGCTTAATTACCCATCTAACTGCTGAAGGCTGTTCCTTAGCTACATCCAGTAGACTGGATGGCCAGCTGTGAAAAGCAGCTTGAAGGGTGTGAAACCTTTGGAGGTATGCTGCATTTCACATAAAGCATTTGGTGCTTGTTCAAGTTCAAGTTCAAATAGGCTTTATTGTCACTTCAACCATATACAGTTAGTACACAGTGAAACGAAAACAACGTTCCTCCAGGACCAAGGTGATTAGATTAGATTAGATTCAACTTTAATCTACAAGGCACAGAAATGCAGTTTAGGTCTAACCAGAAGTGCAATTAGCAGAAAGTGCAGGATAAAGGTATAAGTTCTAAGTACACTTAAGACGGATATGTGCAGGGAGAAGCTATGGGTACTGTATTACAGAAGGATATTATACAGATTGCTGGTAACTATACTTATAAATTTACAGTGGATGAGCCGTATATACAAGTTGTTATTAACTGTGGTCAGAAATTTGCAAATAGATATGTACATAATGTGCAGGATATTATGTAAGCATAGTATACATATTGCAAGTAACTATAACTATAAATGTACAGTGGGTGGTCAATATATACAAGTTGTTATTAACTGTAGACAGGAATTTACAAATAGATATGAGCATAATGTACAGATTGCTATTCTCTATAGACAGGAATTTACAAGTAGACATATACAGGTGGATATAAACATAATGTACAGAAATTTACAAGTGGTATATACTTAGTCAGAAGTTTACAAATATATTGTGCATGGATATTTGTATTTTAAAACAGGTATGTACATTGTAGTGCAGTCCATATTAAATAGTGTAAAGTGTAAATAGTGTAATGGGAGGAGTATAGGGGTGTGTGAGGGGTGGGCAAGTCAGTGTGGGGCAGAGTTCAATAAAAAGACAGCTCTGGGAAAGAAGCTGTTCCTCAGTCTGCTGGTTCTTGACCTGGCACACCTGAAGCGCCTACCAAAAGGCAGGAGAAAAAACTGTTTTGGGCGGAGTGAGAGTAATCCTCTTTTGAATGTCCTCAATGGCTGGAGGTGGAGTCCCTATAATATGCTGGGCAGTTTTTACCACCTGCTGCAGTGCCTTGCGCTCAGCAACAGAGCAGCTTCTGTACCAAACTGTGACACAGTTGGTTAGGATGCTTTTTATTGTGCAGCGATAGCGATAGATGAAGTTCACCAGAGTAGTTGAGGACAGCTGGTTCTTCTTAAGTGTTCTCAAGAAGAATAGGCATTGATGGGCCTTCTTGACACGGCTAGAGGTGTTAGTGGACCAGGATAGGTTCTCCGAAATGTGGGTCCCCAGGAACTTAAAGGATGAGACAGGCTCGACAACCACCCCGTTGATGTGAATGGGTTGATGTGAACCTCGTCTTCCTTTCTTGAAGTCCACAATGAGCCCCTCGGTCTTATTGGTGTTAAGGAGCAGATTATTGTCTGTGCACCAAGTGGCCAGGTGCTTGATCTCCTCCCTGTAGGCAGACTCATCGTTGTTGCTGATGAGGCCGATCACCGTAGTATCGTCTGCAGTCTTAATGATGTTGTTAGATACATACACAGGCCTGCAGTCGTGGGTAAAGAGGGAGTAAAGGAAGGGGCTTAGCACACGGCCCTGTGGTACGCCAGTGTTGAGTGTGACGGTAGTGGAGCAGATGTTGCCTGACCTAACATGCTGGGGTCTGTTGGTCAAAAAGTCCATAATCCAATTCCAAAGTGAGGTGTTAATGTCCAGATTTCTAAGTTTGGTGATTAACTTAGAGGGTAAAACAGTATTAAAAGCTGAGCTAAAGTCAACAACAGTCGTGCATAGGTGTTTGTATTGTCCAAGTGTGTAAGTACAGAGTGCAGTGCTATGGAGACTGCATCATCTGTGCTCCTGTTGGCACGGTAAGCAAACTGGTGTGGGTCTAGTGAGGATTGAAAAGAGTCCTTTAGGTGTTTCAGGACCAACCGCTCAAAGCACTTTATAATGATGGGTGTGAGTGCTACAGGGCGGTAGTCATTTAAGCACTTTGGGCTAGAGTGTTTTGGCACTGGCACAATTAAGGTAGATTTAAAGCACGCTGGTAGAGCACGCTGGTGGAAAAGGGACATGTTAAAAATGTCTGTGAATACCCCAGCGAGCTGCTCTGCACATGCCCTCAGTACGCGCCCAGGGATACTGTCTGGTCCAGCAGCCTTGTGCACGTTGTAGATGTTAGTGTGATGGGTGAGTGGTCGGGTGAGGAGGCGATCTTGGTGACATTTTCTTTATTGTCTTCCTCAAAGAAAGCATAAAAGTCATTAAGCTCATTCAGAAAGAAGACATTAGTGGCTGTGGGAGTGGAGTGACTGGGTTTGTAGTTGCTGATGGCCTGGATGCCATGCCACATGCGCCGAGGGTCAGAGTGTAAAAAGTGCTCCTCTAGCTTTAGTTTGTAGCAGTGTTTGGCCTTTTTAATGCCCCTTTTCAGATTAGCCCTGAAAGTGCTGTAGGCCTGTGCATCGCTTGATCTGATGGCAGTGTTGTGTGCCTTCAGTAAGAGACGCACCTCCATGTTTATCCATGGCTTCTGATTTGGGGGTTGTAGTGATCTGCTTCTGGGTTGTGACACTGTTTATGGTAGTATTGATGTAATCCAGAACAGAGGAAGTATAGCTGTCAATGTTCGTGTGAGAGCCACAGGTGGCCTGAGTAGCAAACATAGTCCAGTCTGTGTGTAGAAACCTGTCCTGGAGTGTGAAGTCTACCCCCGCTGGCCACACTTTGATGGTCTTCACTGATGGCTGCACACAGTTATGAGGGGTGAGTATCTAGGGGTAAGGAACAAAGAAAGGTGGTCTGATTGTCCCAAGTGGGGGAGGGAGTCCACATTATAGGCTTCAGCCATGTTTGTGTATACATGGTCTAAAGTTTTGTTTTCTCTGGTGTGACAGAAAACGTTCTGGTGAAATTCAGGGAGTACTGTCTTTAAGTTGGAGTGATTTAAGTCCCCCGCAACAATAAAAGCAGCCTCCAGGTGAACAGTTTGTTGTTTGCTGATGGCTGCATGAAGTTCGTTCATAGCAAGCTTGGCATTAGCGTCGGGAGGGATGTAAGCGGCAGTTACAGTATAATGGTGAATATAAAAGTGAACTTCCGTGGCAGATAAAACGGTCTACACTTAACCATGAGATACTCTAGGTTAGCTGAGCAGTGTCTCCCAACAATAACAGAGTTCATACACCAAGCATTGTGAACATAAATGCAGAATCCTCCACCTCTGGTCTTACCGGAGTCATCCACCGTTCTGTCTGCCCGGAATGTGTGGTGCTCAGCTAGAGCAATAGCATTGTCTGATATATCACTGTTTAGGCATGTTTAAGTGAAAATCATAACATCGCAGTTTCATAGTCTCTTACTGTGGTTAATGCAGAGTCGAATCTCCTTCATTTTGTTTATCAGCGACCGCACATTGGCGAGGAAAATGCTGGGTAAAGAGAGTCGATGTGGTGTTAGCCTTAGCTTAGCTCTCAATCCTCCGCGCTTCCCCCATCTTTGTTTATGGTCTCGACGCTGCCTTCGAGCCCGGCCGGATAGAATGCGCAGCCTCAGATGTTCTGGCGATCTCAGGGACGAGTTGAATATTCTTGATAAAACTGTTCTGCACAAACAGACCCGAGAAGAGCAACTGCAGAAACTGGAGAGACACTGAGCCTCGCGATGTGTACGCGCCGCCATCTTGGTCCATCAGATATTAACAACATAAATTAACAAAAACTAACTAGCTAATCCTTTTCCTTTTTTATTTTTTTTACAGACAACATAAAGTGCACAATATTTTGTGGTGTTGAGGTGATGAGTTGAGGTAGTACAGAACCAGTAAACTTCCTTAAAGTCTTCTTTGTCTTTCGGCTGTTCCCTTTCAGGGGTCGCCACAACGAATCATCTGCCTCCATCTAACCCTATCCTCTGCATCCTCTTCTCTCACACCAACTAACTTCATGTCCTCTCTCACTGCATCCATAAATCTCCTCTTTGGTCTTCCTCTAGACCTCCTGCCTGGCAGTTCCAACCTCAGCATCCTTCTACCGATATATTCACCATCTCTCCTCTGAACATGTCCAAACCACCTCAATCTGGCCTCTCTGACTTTATCTCCAAAGCATCTAACGTGGGTTGTCCCTCTGATAAACTCATTCTTAATCCTATCCATCCTTGTCACTCCCAAAGAGAACCTCAACATCTTCAGCTCTGCTACCTCCAACTCTGCCTCCTGTCTTTTCTTCAGCGCCACTGTCTCTAAGCCGTAGAGCATCGCTGGTCTCACCACTGTCCTGTACAGCTTTCCTTTCATTCTCGCTGATACTCTTTTATCGCACAACACACCTGACACTTTTCTCCACCCATTCCAACCTGCCTGTACCCGCCTCTTCACCTCCTTTCCACACTCTCCGTTGCTCTGGACTGTTGACCCTAAGTACTTAAAATCCTGCACCTTCTTTACCTCTGCTCCTTGTATCCTCACCGATCCTCCTGGGTCCCTCTCATTTACACACATGTATTCCGTCTTGCTGCGGCTAACCTTCATTCCTCTGCTTTCCAGAGCATACCTCCACCTCTCCAAATTTTCCTCCACCTGTTCCCTGCTCTCGCTACAAAGCACAATGTCATCTGCAAACATCATAGTCCATGGGGACTCCTGTCTTACCTCATCTGTCAACCTGTCCATCACCAGAGCAAACAAAAAGGGGCTTAGAGCCGATCCTTGATGCAGGCCCACCTCCACCTTAAACTCTTCTGTCACACCTACAGCACATCTTACCACTGTCTTACAGCTCTCATACATGTCCTGCACCACTCTAACATACTTCTCTGCCACTCCAGACTTTCTCATACAATACCACAGCTCCTCTCTTGGCACCCTGTCATATGCTTTCTCTAAATCTAAAAAGACACAATGCAACTCCCTGTTACCTTCTCTGTACTTCTCCACCAGCATCCTCAAAGCAAATACTGCATCTGATGTACTCTTTCTAGGCATAAAACCATATTGCTGCTCACAAATGCTCACCTCTGCCCTTAACCTAGCTTCCACTACTCTTCCCCACAGCTTCATTGTCTGGCTCATTAGCTTTATACCTCTATAATTGCCACAGCTTTGCACATCTCCCTTGTTCTTAAAAATTGGCACCAATACACTTCTCCTCCATTCCTCTGGAATCCTCTCACTCTCCAAGATCTTGTTAAACAAACTTGTCAGAAACTCTACTGCCACCTCTCCTAAGCACTTCCATACCTCCACAGGTATGTCATCAGGACCAACAGCCTTTCCACTCTTCATCCTTTTTAACGCCCTTCTCACCTCACTTTTACTTATATTTGCTACTTCCTGTTCCACAACAGTCACCTCTTCTACTCTTTGTTCTCTTTCGTTTTCCTCATTCATCAACTCCTTAAAGTACTCCTTCCATCTTCCCATCACCCTCCTGGCATCTGTCAGTACATTTCCATCTCTATCTTTAATCACTCTAACCTGCTGCACATCCTTCCCATCTCTATCTCTCTGCCTTGCCAACCTGTACAGATCCACCTCTCCCTCCTTACTGTCTAGCCTAGCATACAAGTCCTCATATGCTCTTTGTTTGGCATTTGCCACCCCTACCTTCACCTTACTCTGCATCTCCCTGTACTTCTGTCTACTCTCTTCAGTCCTCTCAATGTCCCACTTCTTCTTAGCTAGCCTCTTTCCCTGTATACACTCCTGGACTTCCTCATTCCACCACCAAGTCTCCTTGTTCACTTTCCCCTTACCTGATGATACACCAAGTACCCTCCTACCTGTCTCCCTGATCACATTGGCTGTAGTTGTCCAGTCAACTGAAAGCCCCTCCTGACCACCCATAGCCTGTCTCAACTCCTCCCTGAAGACTACACAACATTCTTCCTTTCTCAGGTTCCACCACTTTGTCCTCTGCTCTGCCTTTGTCCTCTTCGCCTTCCTCACCACCAGGGTTATTTTACACACCACCATTCTGTGTTGTCTGGCTACACTCTCCCCTACCAACACTTTGCAGTCACTGATCTCTTTCAGGTTACAACGTCGACACAAGATGTAGTCGACCTGAGTGCTTCTGCCTCCACTCTTATATGTCACCCTATGTTCCTGCCTCTTCTGGAAGTAAGTGTTTACTACTGCCATTTCCATCCTCTTTGCAAAGTCCACCACCATCTGTCCTTCTACATTCCTGTCCTGAAGACCAAACCTGCCCATCACATTTTCATCACCTCTGTTCCCTTCCCCAACATGTCCATTGAAGTCTGCACCAATCACCACACTTTTACCTCTGGGGATGCTCTGCATCACTTCATCTAACTCACTCCAGAATTTCTCCTTCTCTTTTAACTCACATCCTACCTGTGGGGCATAACCACTAACAACATTTAACATTATCCCTTCAATTTCCAGCTTCAGACTCATCACCCTATCTGATACTCTCTTCACCTCTAGAACATTCCTTACAAACTCCTCTTTTAGAATAACTCCTACTCCATTTCTTTTCCTATCCACACCATGGTAAAACAATTTGAACCCTGATCCTAAGCTTCTAGCCTTGCTACCTTTCCACCTGGTCTCCTGGACACACAGTATATCCACCTTCCTTCTCTGCATCATATCAACTAACTCTCTTCCCTTCCCTGTCATGGTCCCAACATTCAAAGTCCCTACTATCACTCCTAAACTCTTGCCTTTCCTCTTCTCTCTCTGCTTACGAACACGCCTTCCTCCTCTCCTTCTTCGACCAACAGTAGCCCAATTTCCACCAGCACCCTGTATGTCAACAACACCAGTGGCGGTCGTTGTTAACCCGGGCCACGACCGATCCGGTATGGGATTTATATTCGTGATTCGCATCATTGATTTGGCAAATGTTTTACGTCGGATGCCCTTTCTGACACAACCATCTGCATTTATCCAGACTTGGGACTGGCACAAGAAGACACTGGATTGCGCCTCCCCGTGGTTGCATTAGTAAACTTCCTTAAAGTAGCAGCAAGAATTAAGAAGTTAGTGCAAAAAGTAGTCCGAATATTGTGCAAAAAAGAGCATTTACAGGGTGGTGTTTACGATAGTTTGGTAGTGTACAGTAGTGTACAGTATGTTTGCTCTTGTGTTGATTAGTCAGTCCAGTCTCAGTGTTTTGAGGTAGTTGAGTTAAGCTGAGTGATAGTGTGTGTGTGTGTGTGTGTGTGTGTTTATCAGTCTAGTCCCTTTTTGTTGAGAAGACGGATGGCTTGTGGAAAAAAGCTGTGGCACAGTCTAGATGTGTGTGCCCGAATGCTTCGGTACCTTTTTCCAGATGGCAGGAAGGAGTGAGAAGTGTGTGAGAGGGGTGTGTCCGATCAGCCACAATGCTGGTGGCTTTGCGGACGCAGCGTGTGGTGTAGATGTCTTCAATAGAGGACAGAGAGACCCAGATGATCTTCTCTGCTGTCCTCACTATCCGCTGTGGGGTCATGCGGTCCGATATAGCACAATTCCAAACCAGACAGTGATGCAGCCGCTCAGGATGCTCTCGATAGTTCCTCTATAGAAGGTGGTCAGGATCGGTGGTGAAAGCTGGGCCCCCCTCAATCTTCTCAAAAAAACGCTGTTGGGCTTTCTTGTGCAGAGAGCTGGTGTTGAGGGACAAGCCGAGGTCCTTCTTTAGGTGGACACCCAGGAATTTGGTGCTTTCGACGATCTCCACAGAGGAGCTGTTGATGCTCAACGGAGAATGGTCGCTTCGTGTCCTCCTAAAGTCAACAACCATCTCCTTTGTCTTGTCAACATTCAGAAACAGGTTGTTGTCTTTACACCAGTTCGTTAGCCTTTCTAACGAACTGGTGTAAAGCCTTTACCAGTGCCGTTAGCACTTCCTCTCTGTACGCTGACTCATCGTTCTTGCTACACAGTCGTGAGTCAGCAGTGTAAACAGCAGGCACCCAGGCTTGTGGGGTCCCAGTGCTCAGTGCAATGAGACGGTAGTCATTAAGACAGGACACAGAAGACTTCTTGGGCACGGGGACGATGGTGGTGGCCTTGAAGCAGGTGGGAACGACGGCGCTGCTCAGAGAGATGTTGAAGATGTCAGTAAGAACATCTGCCAGCTGTTCCACACATTCTCTGAGCACTCTGCCAAGGATTTTGTCTGGACCAGCAGCTCAAGGATGGCGAATGGCGGCGCGCACGGACGCAGCTGCTCGGTCCTTTCATTTCAGTGTTTAGTTTGTATGTATGTGCTAGTATTATTAGTTGTTTTATCCACATTATGTCAAACCAACAACATCTACAGCCGACAGGAACTTCTTAAGATCGGAGTGTGCAGTGAGGGAAGTGTCTCACCAGAGTTTCTTCACTCCCACGACATTCCGGCAGACATAGCGAGGAGTCCCGGCTCTCCGTGGATTATCATCCCCGCGGACAGGCGAAAGAGGCGGCGCAGAGAGAGAAAACAAAAGCGAGGCTGCAGGGCCAGCGTGCTATCAAGGCTACGCCGACAGCCTGAAAAACCACCGCTCCTCAGTGTTTCTCTCACAAATGCCAGATCTCTCGTCAACAAGATTGATAAACTGAGGCTACAAGTGGTATCAAATAACATCGTAAAGAACAGTTACGTTCTGTTGATCACTGAATCTTGGCTTCACTCACTGATCCCGGACTCTGCTATCCAGCTAGCAGGCTACACTGTACAGTGCCACAATAGGACCAGTGACTCCGGTAAGAGTAGAGGAGGTGGGCTGTGTGTGTATGTAAATAACAACTGGTGTACAAACACAGTGACTGTAGACGGTCACTGCTCCCCGAACCTGGAGTATGTAACTGTTAGATGCAGACCTATATATCTCCCCAGAGAGTTTACTGTGGTCATGATCACCGCTGTTTACATAGCACCGAATGCTAATGCTAACTCGGCTATCGAACTTTTACACCATAGCATTAGCACTCAGCTTTCTAAGCACCCAGATGCCGTGCATATTGTTGCTGGGGTCTTCAACCATGTGGTGAAGTCCTTGTGTAGACCTGCTCTATACTCTTTACACCCACGATTGCATTCCTTCTCACCACAGTAACAACATTGTTAAGTTCTCTGACGATACCACTGTCGTAGGGCTTGTCTCGGGGGAGATGAGTCTGCTTACAGGGATGAGGTGGAAAAACTGACAGCATGGTGTAGGAATAACAACTTGCTTCTCAACACAGCAAAGACTAAGAAGCTCATTGGGGACTTTAGGAATAAGGCAGACAACATCCAGCCACTTATCATCAATGGGGACTGTGTGGAGAGGGTCTCAGATTTCCGTTTTCTGGAAGTCACCATCAGCGAGAACCTAACCTGGGGGACACATACTGCAGAGGTAGTTAAGAAGGCCCAAAAGAGACTCTACTTCCTGAGGGTTCTCAGGAAGAACAACATACCAGAGAAACTGCTGGTGTCCTTCTACCGCTGCACAGTAGAGAGTGTCATGGTCTACTGTCTCTGTGCATGGTTTTTTATCTGCACAGTGGCACAAAAAAAGAGCTCCACAGGGTTATTAAGGTTGATAGTTGGCTGTCCTCTTCCCTCACTTAAAGAACTCCACAGCTCCAGTTGTCTCAGGAACACAAAGAAAATTCTTCAGGACCCATTACACCCAGGACATGTACTGTTTCAATGCCTGCCCTCAGGCAGACGTTTTAGATCCATAAAAACTAAAACAAACAGACTAAAAAACAGTTTTTATCCTTAAGCCGTCACTATGCTAAACATTGCTAAGTGGTCAATTTGAGCTTGTGCACCATTAATATTCATATTTACAGTACAACACAGTGTTATGTTTACATTACAGCTTTTCAGTTTCATGCCAGTACTGGCTAAGGGGACAAGTGCAATATGATGTATGTATGTATGAATGACTGAGTGACTGTTTTTATTTTTGCACTGGAAAATTGCACTTTAATTTCGTTGTACAATGTCTCATTGCTACAATGACAATAAAGATTCTATTCTATCTATTTACGTGGGTTGACTCTGTGTAAAGTTTTCCTCACATTAGCTGTATTGGGTTTCAAGCAATATGGGATCTTTCTGCTGCCGAAAAGCGTCAAGCGACAAGATACATTAGATATTTCATGAAAACTTAAGTGTGATCATCGTACTGTGAAGACATTTGTGGCATTTGTGGCTAATCCAAGATGGCGCCGGTGAGGTCGGCTGCCGTCACGACTGCTCCGACCACCTTTTCTTTGTTTTTGTTCTTTAAGTTAGTTTACAGCGTTTTAAAACCGGCAAAATTACCACCATGGGGTACATTAGTTATGATAGAGACACTCTTGTTTCTATTGGTATACAATGTACTCACAATTCGACGTTTTTAACTCCGGATCCGAGCTGGCCGAGTGAGATCCTGAGGGAGAACAAAGGACGCGACGCGAAGCGGCGGCCTCGAGGGAAACGAGCCGGCGTCAGGAACAGGTTGAGAGCCCGTGCACACCGCACACCTCTGCCTAGCATCCTGCTCGCCAACGTCCAGTCACTGGAGAACAAGCTCGATGACCTCAGGGCCAGGGTAACGTTCCAGAGAGACATTCGGGACTGCAATCTCCTCTGCTTCACCGAGACATGGCTGAACCCAGCGGTGCCGGACCACGCCATTCAGCCGGCCGAGTTCTTCTCGGTTCACCGCATGGACAGGACGCGGGACTCGGGGAAGTCAAGGGGAGGCGGCGTGTGTTTAATGGTGAACAGCAGCTGGTGCAACAGCGCGAGCGTTGTTCCTCTCACACGCTCCTGCACACCCAACCTGGAACTACTGTCCATCATGTGTCGTCCTTTTTACCTTCCTCGGGAGTTCACATCGGTCATAATCAGCGCCGTTTATATTCCACCACAAGCGGACACGGACACTGCCTTATGCGAGCTGCATGAGGCACTCACACAGCAACAAACACAACACCGGGATGCTGCGCTTATTGTGGCGGGGGACTTTAACAGTGCCAACCTCAAACGCGCAGCGCCGAACTTTTATCAGCACATCACCGGCTACAAGGCACAATCTTGTCCACCGTTTGGTAAATCCGACCACGCCGCCATCTTCCTCATGCCAAAATACAAACAAAGGCTGAAACAGGAAGTTCCGGTTCAGAGGGAGGTCGCGCGCTGGACGGACCAATCGGTGGCCGCGTTACAGGACGCACTCGATGACGCAGACTGGGACATGTTCAGAAACAGCTCCGATGGTGACGTCAGCGTGTTTACGGAAGCGGTTGTGGGATTCATCGGGAAACTAGCGGACGATACCGTAGAAAAAAAGACTATTAAAACGTTTCCCAACCAGAAGCCGTGGGTGGATAAAACCATCCGCGACGCTCTGAGATCTCGCACCGCTGCCTACAACACGGGACTCGCGTCGGGGGACATGGAACCGTACAAGGCTGCGTCATACAGCGTCCGGAAGGCGGTGAAAGAGGCGAAGCAGCGCTACGGGAGGAAACTAGAGTCACAACTCCAACAGAGTGACTCTAGGAGCCTGTGGCAGGGATTAAGAACAATAACGGATTATAAAGCACCAACATCCGGTATGATAAACGCAGACGTGACTCTGGCAGATGAGCTCAACACTTTCTATGCTCGCTTCGAGGCTGCAGCTAAGGACGCTAGCGATGCTAATGCTAGCGGCGCTAACGGCTGCAGACAGGAAGTCACTGCCAGCACCGGAAGCGCGTTCATCATCACCGAGCATGACGTGAGGAGAGCCTTCAAGAGAGTGAACACCAGGAAAGCAGCAGGACCAGACGGCATCTCAGGCCGTATTCTCAGAGCCTGCGCAGACCAGCTAGCACCTGTGTTCACTGAGATATTCAACATCTCTTTATCTCAGTCGGTGATCCCCACATGCTTCAAAGAGTCCATCATTGTTCCTGTCCCAAAGAAACCTCATCCTGCTTCCCTCAATGATTATCGCCCTGTAGCCCTCACTTCAGTAGTGATGAAGTGCTTTGAACGCCTGGTCAGAGACTTCATCATCTCTTCACTACCAGACACACTAGACCCACTACAGTTCGCTTATCGTACAAACCGTTCCACGGACGATGCAATCTCTCATCTCCTCCATACATCTCTCACTCACCTGGACATTCGGAGGGGGAATTATGTGAAAATGCTCTTCATCGACTACAGTTCTGCATTTAATACCATAATTCCCTCCACACTTACCACCAAGCTGGAGCACCTGGGACTCAGCTCATCAATGTGTCAGTGGATCTCCAATTTTCTGACTGGCAGACCACAGGCAGTAAGGATGGGCGGACATGTCTCAGCCTCCCTCACTCTCAGCACTGGAGCCCCCCAGGGTTGTGTTCTGAGCCCCCTGCTGTACTCTCTGTACACCCACGACTGCGTGGCCACTACCAGCTCCACCACCATCATCAAGTTCGCTGACGACACTGTTGTGGTGGGCCTGATCACGAACAACGATGAGACGGCCTACCTGGAGGAGGTTGGAAATCTGGAGAACTGGTGCCAGAGAAACAATCTCCTCCTGAACGTCAGTAAGACAAAGGAGCTGATAGTGGACTTTAGTACAAAGCAGGTGAGGAACTACCAGACCCCCGTCATCAACAGGAGCCCAGTGGAGAGAGTGGACAGCTTCAGATACCTCGGTGTTCACATCACGCAGGACCTGGCATGGTCCTGTCACATCAACACCGTGGTAAAAAAGGCCCGGCAGCGTCTCTACCACCTCAGACGCTTGAGAGACTTTAGACTGCCCTCCAAGGTGCTCAGGAATTTCTACTCCTGCACCATAGAGAGCATCCTGACGGGAAATATCACGACCTGGTTCGGGAACAGCACCATGCAGGACAGACGAGCTCTACAGAGGGTGGTGCGATCAGCTGAGCGCATCATCCGCATCGAGCTCCCTGACCTGCACTCAATCTACAGCAAGCGGTGCTTGACCAAGGCCAGGAAGATCGTGAAGGACCTCAGTCACCCCAATAACGGACTGTTTACTCTGTTGCGGTCTGGGAAGCGATTCCGCTCCTTGAAGGCCAACACAGAGAGACTGAGGAGGAGCTTCTTCCCGCAGGCGATAAGGTCTCTCAACCACAACCACACCACTATGCAGAACTAACAATCTCTTCATCTTTTTCATAATTGATCAAATCCATCAATCTTCTTACATCCATGAACACTATGGACAATTACATGCTCACCTTCCTTCATATATACACTACATGTCGTTTGCTTACATCCTGGACCATTGCACAAAGTCACTTTAATAACTTTGCACACCTACCTTCACAACTACACTACATTTTACAGTTTTACGTTTACATCCTGGACCAGTGCACAAAGACACTTTAATAACCTCTGCACAAAGTCACTTTATTCCATGCATATTTGCACACACAGCACAGTATATTTCAATTTGTACAGTAGATTTCTATTTTTGCACATCATATTTCTATTTCTATTTTTATTTTTAGTTCTATTTTTCCTAGTTTAATTCAATTTTTATTTAATTTCTATCGTATTTCTTTTATTCATATTTATTTCTTATTTGTAAACTTTAATTCTCTTCTAGGGTCAATGGCAGCCGTAAAATGCATTTCACTACATTTCGTACTGTGTATGTTTGTGTATGTGACAAATAAAATTTGAATTTGAATTCAGAGCACAGACAGGTTCGTGCAGATAGAGGCAGAATGAAAAAGGTTTTTGCAAAAGGTTTTTTTTTGCAATTCATCGTATTAAGAGAGCAGCTGCTGAAATGCCATTACAAATCAGCAAACAGGCATTTGAAGCTGCTGGTGCTTCTGGAGTCCCGCGAACCTCAAGGTGTAGGATCCTTTAAAGGCTTGCAGTGCATAAACCTACTATTCGGCCACCCCTAATCAATGCTCACAAGCAGAAACGGTTGCAGTGGGCTCTGGCATACATGAAGACAAGTTTTTAAACAGTCTTGTTTACTGATAAGTGTCGTGCAACCTTTGATGGTTCAGATGGATAAATGGTTGGTGGATGGCCACCATGTCCCAACAATGTTTTGGGCTGGAATCATGGGGAGAGAGCTGGTAGGTCGCTTTAGGGTCCCTAAGGGTGTGGAAATGACCTCTGCAAAGTATATTGACTGGCTACTTTCTTCCATGGTACAAAAAGAAGAACCGTGCCTTCCATAGCAAAAATCATCTTTATGCACGAGAATGCACCATCTCATGCTGTAAACAATACCTCTGTGTCATTGGCATGGGCATAAAAGATGAGAAACTCATGGTGTGGCCACCATCCTTCCCTGAACTCAACCCCATTTAAAACCTTTGGAGCATCCTCAAGCAAAACATCTATGAGGGTGGGAGGTGGTTCGCATCAAAACAGCAGCTCTGGGAGGCTATTATGATATTCTGCAAGAAATTCAAGCAGAAACTGTCCAAAAACTCACAAGTTCAATGGATGCAAGAATTGTAAAGGTGATATCAAAGAAGGGGTCCTATGTTAAGATGCAACATGCCCTGTTAGGATGATTTTGATTGAAATAGCTTTAAATTTCAGTAAATATGACCTCCTAAAGCTGCAAATTTAACGAAAGCCCATTTTCAGTTCTTTACAACCTATAAAATGTTTTAACTCTGTTGTGCGTAATAATTTGGAACAGTGCATTTTCAGTTTTTTTATTTTTTAAATATATATTAGGAGATTTGTAAATATAACAATAAAATTCAAATTATACCCTAATGGTTGATGACTTGAAAATTATACTGACTGTCATTTGCAATGACTAATTATGAAAAACAGGGAAAGATATCATTTGTGTAATAATTTGGAACATGGTGTATATCCGCCACATCCTTTAACCGTGAAGAACTTAAATACAAGGAACTTTCCAACTTACCTTAGACTGGAAAAGCTACTTGTATGAGTGAAACTTTTTTACTGAACTAAGAAGAAGTCCAATTGACATGAAGATGCTGCTATCTTCCTGTCTCCTCTTGCATCTGCTCTTAAAGGTGTGAATGCTCCCACACTCACCTTCCCATCCTCTCTTTATGTCTCTCTCTCTTCCTCTCTCTCTTCCTCTCTCTCTATCTCCCTCTGTCTCCTTCCCCCTCTCCCCCTAATTTGAGCCAAATTATTGTGATCTGTCTTTGGACTAACACCTCTCTACCTCCTATCCTTTGATTTTTCAGGATCTCACCAGGACATTTACAATGGTTCATGTTCTTTGTAGTAACAGATGTCCATGGCATAGGCATTTGGTCAAACATTATGTTATAAACAGAGACATTTCTGACAGACAATGTGTGTGTGTGTTTAACTGAGTTTCTCCTGGCACCAGAAAAGCTTACCGAAGCACAGTGGACAGATCGAGCAACTTGCCTCGTCTACTATGCAATTTTTAAAACTTTACAATCTGTGGGCTCGTCTAAGCTTCCCTCTCCAGGAAGGTAAGTTAAGCATTATTTTTGCTATTGTACTTCCTTCCTTGGTCAGAAAAGTTTTTGAATATTTGGTTTAGTTACGTAGTAAATTGTCGTATATTTGGGGTATATTTTTGAAAAAAAAAACTTTATGCGTCTTACTTAGTTTTGGTCTCGCATTGTGTTTAATATTACTTGCGTTGATTTATTGATTTCAATTACAGCGACTGTAGCGATTGTGGTTAATTGAAAGATATAGATAAAACTAGGTGTTTAACTGAAACTAAATCGCTGTTGTTAGCAATAAGCTAAAAACATACACAGCGCTATCGTCGCAGAGTACCTACATCATCAAAACCATGTCCCGTTAGACGAACCGCGCTCCTTTGTGTGTGTTTTTAAAAAATTATATGTTCGCTAACTTATGTTGTTTATGTAATTTATGCATTACAATATTTGTAATTTAGTGAGGCATTTGTAGCGTGCACTTTGTGTAAAAGCTGGCCCTGGCGTAGAGGCACGTTGTTAATTAATTGGTTATATTAAACATATTCCTTAGAGTGTTCTTTGAAACAGGGAGCGGCATGTGATGTGCATGATTTTGTGTTTATTATCTCCCTGACGCAGAGGCGTGCAAACTTAGCCTGAGGTTTGTTTTTCTGAGAGTGTTCTCAGAATTCTCAGTTCTAAGAATGCCTTATTAATTCACTATATTGGTATTTGATAAATGTGTAAATAATTTCCAAAGGTGTAGAGGCACGTGAATTTAAAATAGAAATCATATTCCTGATATTGTTATCAGGAACGTGGAGATATTACGGTCAGGAAGATAAACCCAGAAATAGTGAGCACTTATGATTTGGCAAGTAAACGTCGGGACCAGCATGGGCAACTAAATGACTGAGCGATGTGAAGTGCCATTTTGCCTCCTTTTATGCTTCCTGTGTCGCGACCATACTACTTCCGGGTCCTAGTGCCGGTCGCAGAGCGAGTGTGCATGACACATTTTTCCTCCGTCGTTAGTGGTAATTTTATTTGTGATAGGTGTGTGTTAGTGAGCACTCTGACGGAGAAGATATCAGCATTAGAGGAGCGCATCCAGACTTTAGAGAGGGTTAGAGAGTGTGAGAGCAGCGTTATTCCTGTAGCGGACAGTCTGGGTGCCACAGGCGGAGATAACCAGCCCCCGACTCCGGCATTAGAGCCCTCACAGCGGGGCGAGTGGGTGACGACTCGGCGGCATACTCGTTCAGCCAAAGCTAACGCTAAGGCTAGCCCACCGGAGCACACCTCTTCTGCGCTTCATGTGTCCAACAGGTTTGCTCTCCTCAGTGATGCACCCACTGAGAAACCTGAAAGAGCTCTGGTTATAGGAGACTCTATACTGAGACATGTGAAATTAGCTAGGCCTTTAGGGGCGCCAGCGGCAGTGGTTAGGTGTATCCCGGGAGCCAGAGCACCGGACATAGCAGGTAATCTTAGGGCTCTAGGACAGCATAGGTTCTCCAAGATAGTAGTACATGCTGGAGCCAACGATATACGCCTTCGTCAGTCAGAGGTTAGTAAGAATAACTTTATAGAGGTGTTTAAATTAGCGAAGGCGATGTCCGATGGAATAGTATGCTCTGGTCCCATCCCAATGAGACGTGGTGACATAACTTACAGCAGGTTATGGTCGCTGAACCGCTGGATGTCCAGGTGGTGCTCCGAAAACAACGTGGGCTTTATTGATAATTGGAAGACCTTTGAGGGCAAAGCTGGCCTGTTAGGGCAGAACGGTGTCCATCCCACTCGGGAAGGTGCTGCTCTCATTTCTTGCAGTATAGCTCATAGTCTCAGAAAAGGCCTAGTTAATCGGTGACAATCCAGAGCCCAGGCCAGGGAGCAGACAGACAGGCTAAACCAACCGTCTGCTAGCTGCATAGAGTCGTCACCCAGGGTTCACTGTATTGAGACTGTGTCTGTTCCCCAAGCTAAAAACAAATTTAGAAAGACTCAGAAAGTCTGTTTTAGTAATTTAATTAACATAAAGACCACAAACTTGGATCAGACTGAATGCGCAGCCGGCACCTCTGATCTGAAGCTAGGACTGTTAAATATTAGATCTCTCGCATCTAAAGCAGTTATTGTTAATGAAATTATCACAGATCAGGAATTTGATATACTCTGTTTAACAGAAACCTGGATTAAACAGGACGAGTATGTGACTCTAAATGAAGCTAGTCCTTCTGGATACAGCTACATACACCAGCCTCGGTTAACTGGTAGAGGAGGAGGCGTCGCAGTTATTCACAATGATAATTTGACTATTGTACAAAAACACGGACACAAATTTAATTCATTTGAAATTCTTTATAGTAACATAAGTGTATTTAACTATATTAAGTCAGCTCAGTCGATCCCGCTAATTGTCATTTACAGACCTCCAGGGACGTACTTTGAATTTCTTAGTGAATTTGCAGATTTCCTTTCAAACCTAGTCGTTTCTGTAGACAAAGGTTTAATTGCTGGAGATTTTAATATTTATTTTGAAAACCCAGAAGACCCTTTGAGAACAGCATTTATGTCCGTACTGGACTCGGTAGGAGTAAATCAGTGTGTAGTAGGACCCACTCATAAAGCAGGTCACACTTTAGATTTAATAATATTATTCGGATTAAGTATAAGAAATTTATTCACAATTCCACTATCTGAAGTTATCTCAGATCACTATCTTGTCTCAATTCAAGTGTGTCACAGTAATAATGTACACACAGCGCCGCGCTACCGTATGAAACGTACATTCACATCAATTACCAAACAGAGTTTTATCAGTAATCTCCCAGAGTTCCCAACTTCGATTAGATCACCGTCTGACCCCACAGAGCTCGATCAGGCGACTGAATATTTAGAGTCGACATTTCGCCATACCTTAGATAATGTAGCTCCAGTTAAAAGAAAAATTATTAGAGATAAGAAACTTGCTCCCTGGTATAACGATCACACGCGCACTTTAAAACAGACCACTCGGAAATTAGAACGTAAATGGCGTCAAACTAAATTACTAGTATTTCAAATAAAAGGAGGAGAGCATCCTGAACTATAGAAAAGCTCTTAGTGTAGCTAGATCAACATATCTCTCCACTCTTATAGAAAATAACAAAAATGATCCTAGATTCTTATTTAATGCTGTAGCCAAATTAACCAGAAATAAGACCACTGCAGAAATCTCCACAACAATATCATGCAATAGTGAGGACTTGCAATAGAGTGAACTTTTTTAATAATAAAATTGTAAATATTAGGCATAAAATTTAAGTTTTGAAACCGAACAATGTAATTGATGCGGATGTTAATCTAGCCATGTCAGATCAGAACCTAGAATACTTTACTCCCCTTAAAGAGAATGAACTAATTTCACTCATCTCTTTTTCAAAATCATCAACCTGTATATTAGATCCTGTACCGACACATTTTCTTAAACAGATAGTACCAGCAATAACAGAACCCCTGTTGAGAATAATTAATTCTTCACTCAGCATTGGTTATGTTCCAAAATCTTTTAAATTAGCAGTTATCAAACCAATAATTAAGAAACCTGACCTCGACCCCTGTCAGCTGTCCAGTTACAGGCCAAAATCAAACCTCCTCTTTATCTCTAAGATTCTGGAAAAGATAGTAGCGGAGCAGCTATGCTCATATATACATAGAAATGGCATACATGAACTGTATCAGTCAGGATTTAGGCCTCATCACAGTACAGAGACAGCACTCGTTAAAGTAGTAAATGACATTCTATTGGCCTCTGATCAGGGTTGTGTAACTATGCTTGTATTACTTGACCTCAGTGCAGCTTTTGACACCGTTGATCACGCTATTCTTTTTCACAGATTAGAAAATGTAGTAGGAATTAAGGGTACAGCCCTCTCCTGGCTCAGATCCTATCTGACCCATCGTTATCAGTATGTAGACTTAAATGGTGATTATTCTGCATGTTCTCTAGTGGAGTTTGGCGTTCCGCAGGGTTCAGTTTTAGGTCCACTGCTTTTTTCCCTTTACATGCTTCCTCTGGGCAACATAATTCGTAAGCATGGTATTAGTTTTCATTGTTATGCTGACGATACACAGTTATATGTCTCAGCAAAACCTGATGAGAAAAACAGCTTACTAAAATTGAGCAATGTGTGCAGGACATAAGAAATTGGATGCTAATTAACTTCCTTCTGCTAAATCCGGATAAGACAGAAGTTCTAGTCATAGGACCGCATACAGCTAGGAGTAAAATTTTAGATCACACCGTAACTTTAGATGGCCTTTCTGTTCCATCAAATGCAACAGTGAAAGACCTTGGTGTGATTATTGACTCCAGCCTTTCATTTGAAGCACATGTAGATAATATTACCAGGATAGCATTCTTTCACCTCAGAAATATTGCCAGGATAAGAAATTTATTGTCGCTAAACGATGCAGAAAAACTAGTTCATGCTTTTATCACCTCTAGGTTGGACTATTGTAATGCCTTACTGTCTGGTTGTTCAGCTAGATGCATAAATAAGCTTCAGCTAGTCCAGAATGCAGCAGCGAGAGTCCTCCTAGAACCAAAAGATATGAGCACATCACCCCTATCTTATCTTCACTCCATTGGCTCCCTGTGAAATTTCGCATTGATTTTAAAATACTACTCTTGACATATAAAGCACTAAATGGTCTCGCGCCGCAGTACCTGAGCGAACTGCTAGTGTCTTACGATCCGCCACGCCTACTTCGATCAAAGGATGCAGGCTGCTTGTCAGTACCGCGTATTATGAAAAATACAGCTGGGGGCAGAGCTTTTTCTTACAAAGCCCCAAAATTATGGAATAGTCTTCCAAATAGTGTTCGGGACTCAGACACAGTCTCAGTGTTTAAGTCCACGCTAAAAACCTATTTATTTAGCCAAGCATTTTTATAAATAGATTTGCCATAGGTAAAGGAGCAGATCTGGGGGACTCATGGACGTAGAGTATTATGGTGAACTGGTATGTTTGGATGCTGTCTTCCTCACTCTCATTGATCACTCAGGTTTGCTGACGGTGAGGTGATTGTTTGCTTTACATGTCAGGAAGCCCTCATGTTTGTGTTTCCTTCTGGCTCTCCCTTTTAGTTATGCTGTCATAGTTAGTCCTGCCGGAGTCTCTGCTTGCACTCTACAGTTAATATACATTCACATTGTACATTGTGTGACTGTGACCATACCTAACTGCCATCTCTCCTCTTCTTCTCTTTCCCCCCCTCTTTCTCTTTCCTCTCTCCTCCTCCATTGACTTGTGTCTCCCCCTTTCACTCTTTCTCTCTCTCTCTGTCGAGCTACACATGTCGTTCCTGAGCTGCCAGTGATCCAGACTCCCTCTGCCCTCTGGACCTGTCTGACCCATCCTGGTGCCCCGCTTCTGGCTGAAGATCTCGTCACATGGATGCCCCGTGTGTCTCTCTGGGATGCGTCTGGTGTCTGGGAATGATTCTCTCTACCTAGAAAATGGTTCTGGCCTTGTTTCTCTGGGGACTTGACAGTTCGATAGTTCAGGACTGGAACTTCTTACAAGTCTACCTGGGTCTTCAATAACTACCTGGACTCCATATTAACATCAATTAACATCAGCTATTATAGCTGAACTGCCTCAAACCCTACACACTGTATAAATGCAGATCATTTACTGCTTTCTGTTTCACCCAAATGAGGATGGGTTCCCTGTTGAGTCTGGTTCCTCTCAAGGTTTCTTCCTATTACCATCTCAGGGAGTTTTTCCTTGCCACTGTCGCCCTCGGCTTGCTCACCAGGGACAAACTGACCATTTTGATTCATACAATTTCACATTTCATACAAACTTAAATAATTCTTTTGACTGTGTAAAGCTGCTCTGCGGCAATGAAAATTGCTAAAAGCGCTATACAAATAAAATTAAATTGAATTGAATTTTTAATAATACACTTATAAATTACAGTTTTCTTCAGTTTTAAATATATACTTATACATTCTGTTCGAATGTCCCACCACCGGAATAAAGGAAGGGCTTAAAGTGTTTGTTTACTAACTGTAACTTACTAACAAGATGGGAAATGGTCATTCCAAACAGTCTCTTACTCCTAATGATTGGATATATAATCAAGGATTTGGAATTTTTGTTCAGCCTTTCATTAATAATTTGGCTGGATGGACAGAGGCTTCTTATCAGAGGAGACATTATCCTAGAGAAGGTTCATTTCACAATGCTGACATTATCACATGCTAATCTTGTCTCTCATCTTTTACAGTCTAGTTTGCTTCCCTTACAATTAGCCATAGTGAAGGTCAAAGGTCATGCATCTGTAAGGGTCCTCCACTAGAGGTCACTGTTTTTATTTTGTAGTTTTGTTGGCCGACTCAGTTTCCCAGCAGGCACCTCGGTCAGTTGATGCGGGTGCACACCTGAACCGAGGTAGCCATCAATCAATCTATAAATAGCTGCTTAGACTGGGAAACTGGGTCAAGCATTTTTGGTACCACCACTGTCATTTATGAGGGCATTTTGGTTTGTTCTGTTTTGTTATCTGTTTAGTTTGTACCTTGATTTTAGTTGTGTTGACTTGGGCTCTCTTATTGGCAATGTTTCTGTGTATGTTTTGTGTGTCTGTGTTAGTGGAGCTGATTCAGTCCTGTCCTCCTGTGTTCTTGTGGTTAGCTAGAGCAGGTAAGTAGTTAGGTGTGTGTTTGGCTAGGAGCGTGTTTAGCTAAGATCTATATTGTGTTACAGTAACTAACATGCTTCTAGCCATATCCCTTTTGTGTCTCTAGCTGTCCTGTGTTTCCTCTCCCCCTAGTGTCCCAGTGCGCCTAGATTTAGAGTGTTGTCCCTCCTGGCTGGGGAGTAACGACTAGCTTGTGAGTGCCGCCTCGCTTAGTCTGGGAGGGCTGCCTCGCCTAGCCACTGGGTATCCTTTGTCTGTTTCTGAGCCCCTATTCCCTAGTGTGTTTAAGCTATTAGGTAAGTGTAGCTTAGTGCATGTTGGGGCTAAAGACATGCTTAGCTAGGTGTATGTGTAGCTGACTGCCATGGTTAAGCTTAGCTTAACCATGTTTAGCTAAAAGCCATGCCTAGCTGATTGCCATGTCTTTAGCCCTCGTCCCGTCTCTCGCCTTTACGTGTCTCCCGTTCTCTCTAGTGTCTCCCGTTCTCTCTAGTGTCTCCCGTTCTCTCTAGTGTCTCCCGTTCTCTCTAGTGTCTCCCGTTCTCTCTAGTGTCTCCCGTTCTCTCTAGTGTCTCCCGTTCTCTCTAGTGTCTCCCGTTCTCTCTAGTGTCTCCCGTTCTCTCTAGTGTCTCCCGTTCTCTCTAGTGTCTCCCGTTCTCTCTAGTGTCTCGTTTTAGCTCCACGCCTCATTTATGTCCTGTTATGTGTTTGTCCCCCTGCCTGTGTCTCGCCACAGGGCGTGTGTTTGTTCCCCTGTCTGTGTCTTGCCAGAGAGACCCTGTTAGCACAAAGTTAAGTATGGTTTGAGTTTGTTTGTCTCTTTATTTATACTTTGTGTTTAACTATTATTAAAAAGACTCTTTTGGGTTACACCACCCCTCTGTCTTTATGCCTGCTCCTTCCGCCCACGGCGTTCAACACCTGCCACAACACCCCGATCATGACAGCATCTGGGGACTCTGAAGAGGTTTTAGGTAATTGTTTGGCTGATGAAGCTGCTAAATGGGCCGCTAAGGAAGCACCTTTGTCCCCACAGGTTTGTAGGGATACTGTATTCTCTTTGACGTCCCATGTCTCTGTCCCAGGTTTGTCATCTGACATTGACACAGCCTTCTTGCAAACCTATTCTTCACATGAAGATTAAAATTTTTAGGCTTCCAGTAAGTGTTCACCCGGCAGCAATATGCTAATTCGGGATGAGAACGGCCGTATAGCCCTTCCAGCATCTGTCCTCCCATTAGTGCGTTATTTTCATGATATTTCACATGTCGCAAAATTGGGGGTAATTTAATTCAATTTTATTTATATAGTGTTTTTAACAATGGTCATTGTCTCAAAGCAGCTTCACAAAAATGTAATCCGTATGATTAATGACAGATTCTGCATTCGCAATATCAAACAGGCTACGCTTGTTCTATTAGATTGCTGTTTGATCTGTGCTTGTGCAAATACACAAGGACAACATGTTAAACATGATGCCTTGCCAATGTCTATTGCACCATTTCAATGTTTACTATTTGACTTTACACACATGCCACCTGTCAGAAATCTTAAATACATGCTGGTAATTGTGGACAGATTTTCTAAATGGGTAGAAGCATTTCTATGCTCAAAAGAAAATCCAACAATAGTAGTTAAAATTCTAAAAAAAAACTTTACTAATTATGAATCTCTGCTTTTTCACGTTAATATCTCTTGCTATGTTACCTAATTGACATTCACAAATTCTTTTAGAATTTAAGAGGGCAACTGTTAGAATTATTTTATATATAAAGGAGTTATTTCTACTTTTCTCCTCATAGATCTGATATTGACGTGTTTAATCTTTCCTGCTGCTATCTTCCTGTCTCCTCTTGCATCTGTTCTTAAAGGTGTGAACCAATTTTCTCTTTGTCTCTCTCTTTTCCTCTCTCTCTATTTTCCTCTGTCCCCTCTCCCCCTAACTCGAGCCAACATCTTGTGATCTGTCTCTGGACGGACATCTTCCTCTCCTTTGATTCTTCAGGATCTCACCAGGACATTTACAATGGTTCATGTTCTTTGTAGTAACATATGTCTATGGCAGAGGCGTTTGATCAAACATATAAAAAACCCATCTTTTGCTGTTAATAAACAGAGACCTTTCTGACAGACGTGTGTGTGTTTGACTGAGTCTCTCCTGGCACCAGAAAAGCTTACCAAAGCACAGTGGACAGACCGAGCAACTCGCCTCTTCTACTACGCAACTTTTAAAACTTTACAATTACTCATTCTAAACTTTACTTTTAGCTCCAAAAACACCTCGTACATATCATAATTATCGATGAATCTACGGAGTCAGTTAATGGAACTTACATCTACTGTCTACTGTTGTTACATCTGCAATAAGTCTATTTTTACTGCATCTTGAACTTTATAAACTTTTACATGAACAAGGGTGTAGATGTGTAAAGGTCATGTGCAATGAAAATAAGGAAAAAACTGATTTAACGGGTTTTGCAACATTGCAGGGAGTAAATGAACCTATTTATATTTTAGTACATTTTGTATTTTCTTACTTAACGCTCTGTTGAATTGTGTATGTGTTTGTGTGTTTTACGCAATCATGGACAATAAATAGGTCATATTTTTATTTTTGTTGGGTAACTTTATGAAACTGGTTTCAAATAGAATTAAAAAAATAAGTGGTGTTATTTTACAACTTTGAATTTACTAGAATTATATTGTTCGGTATGAATTTACAATATATGTATTGTTCAGGATATGTTATTCAACTCCCTTTTTGCAGTTTGTGATTTCCATTGAAGATTGATAAAACATTCAGCTTAACTTTTATACTGTCAAGGTTATGAAAGGTAAACTAAGAAGTCAATAGCAATGAGCCATGATTAAAAGTTGGGACTAACATATGTGTAATTACAATAAATGAATATACAAAATCAAATTCTCAGAACAGCTCTATTAGTAGTAGTCCTAGAATGAACACCCCATTATTATTAGTAGTAGGAGGGGAAGGCGGAGAAGGAGTAAGAAGCAAGAAAGCTAGTTATTGTTCCTGGGGTAATTAGACACTAACTCATCATTTATACCACTTTATTCTGTATTCAGGGTTTCTGGGGGCCTAAAGCCTTACCCAGCACACCTAGGGCAAGAGGCAGGGTACAAGCTGGACAGGGTGCCAATCCATCTCGGGCCACACACATACACACCCTCACACACTCATTCACACACTACAAGCAATTTAGGAACAATGTTTAGCCTAATCTGCATGTCTTTTGTGAGTGTGGGAGGAAACCAGAGTACCAAGAGAGAACCCACCAAGCACAGGGAGAACATGCAAACTCCATGCATATGGAGGCGAGAATCGAACCCAAACCTTGGAAGTGCAAGGCGACAGTACTGATCACTAAGCTACTGTGCCGCCTTTTACTATTACACTATAAATAATTGTTATAGGCAAGAAATGAGGGCAATTCAGGAGTGCAAATTAGAAGATATAAAACAGGTAGGTAAGTGCATTTGTAATTAGGAAGTAGTCTAAAAAAAATATATGATAAAGAATATAATGTTTTAATAAAAATACAATGTTTAAAAAAAAATTATAAAAATGTTGCCTAAGGATATTGAATAGGAAAGTGAAACGAGTGAAGGCATCCTGTTGTGTTTCGTGTGTGTGTGTGTGTGTGTGTGTGTGTTAAATTGTTTACATGTTTTAACATTAACCTGTTAAAATTGATCATGTACAATTAACTGCTTATCTTTCCATTCTTGTTAAGTGGCTTTAAAAAACTGGTTTTAAATGGAGTTATTAAAAGTAAGTGCTGTTACTTTAAAATGTCAAATTGACTGAATTTATAATATCAGTAGTTCAGGAAGTGTAATTCTGCAGTCTTTTTGTAAAGTGTGATTTCTCTTGATAAATGAAAAAACATTAAATTCACTTTTCAGTCAGGTTAAAAGTTAAAAGATTAAAAGCTTGGATTAATAAATGTGTAAATACAATGAATAAAAATACAAATACAGGTTCTCAGTACAGAAAGTAGGAGTTAGTCCTACCACTGAACGTCTATTAGTAGTAGTAGTAGTAGTAGTAAGTGTAACCAAGTAAATTAGTCATTATTCATAAGATAAATAGCCATTTTTGTTAAAAACTTTAAAATATTATCTAAAGAAGTTTATGTGATTTTATTGCTAGTTCCACTATGCAATTGCAGTTTTTAAAATAGTGTCTTGGGCTGTTAAGCACACTGCAGATGAGGAATATATAAGACGGTATATCTTATCAAAATACCATCAAGATAATACAAGATAATAATATTGAAAACATATTTTTCTTTATTTGAAAAAAAAATATATTTAATTAAAATACATTTTTGTTTGGCTATTATTTTAACAATGGTCACTGTTGCAAAACAGGAACAGAATCGAATAAAAATTATGGAAATGTGTATAAAATGTGAGAAGATATGCATGAATCAAAATAGTCAGATTGTCCTCACTTTAACAAAAATACATTTGCACATTTAATTTAAAATGACATTAAATAACATAAAAAAAATATATATATTATTTAGTTTGAGCTGCATGCAATGTGTAAAGCACAGGGAGAAGAAGAAGGTTGAGTGTATTGAGCCCAATGCAGTGTTTAGTGATGTGACAACAGACTGCAGGAGTCGTTGCGTTCTTTCTGAGATCGTTCCTCCCATTCAGTAGAAGAATCATACAGATGGATCTCATCTTACAAGAAAAATAAATATTTTTTCTTTTCTTCTTACATGCAATTTCTTTTCTTTATAATCAACATAGGATTTTTTTTTCTTTTTTAACAAACAGTCTCAATTCTCTTTTCTTGGAAGCACATTTTTCTTTAAACATTATCTTTTTTGTCTTTTTCTTTTTAACATTTTTTTTTTTTTTTGTCTTTTTTAAAACCAGAGCAACATGACTCTACTTTCATACCAGGTGTTAAACTAATGTACGCATGAGAAAACAAAACAAGATTATTGGGGTTTAATGTCTTTACCAGAAGCCACAACTTTAACAATGGTTACTGAATAGTACACTTCTAAGATGAACAACTGTAAGATTGACATGGCTTAAATGTCTTATCCACCTACATATAGACTTCAATAAAGATCTTACTTTGTCATTGTTGTCTTTATCATGAGCTATATAAAAATAACAGGTTAAGGAACCGGCTGAGCAGATACCTGAATGCATGACAAAATACCAGTGTAAAAGCGATTGTGATGGGTGATAAGATTCTTAGATACAGTAATTATCTGAACATTGCAAGCATTTTAAGCCATATGCCTGTAAATGATGGCCATATGCCTGTAAATGATGGTCTCAGCTGGGGTGCAGTTGTTCCGAATCAGTCAATCTGATCTTTGAAAATCTATGAATAACTTGTCACCAGCTTGTGGGAGGACACATCTGTCTGTGTCAGCTGTGCACACAGTCATTCACCAACACCACTTGCACATTACAGGAACTCGGCTGGGAGATATTGCCACATCCCCCGTACAGTCCTGAACTCGCACTGAACCATTTTCACATGTATGGGGAAATAAAGGAGCTCCCGGTACGCCTGCGTTTTAGACGTGAAGTAAGCAGTTCAAAATGTGTTCTGTTATTCTGCATAATCAGAGTCCCAGTCTGACTTGAACACACCTTAGATTTTGCACATGGAATCAGGATATCTGTTCGCCATGGTTTCATCTGCTTCTAGATGGCAAAAGCGACCTTACCAGATGTCAGTATCAAAACCCACATTTAAACTTCGTCAAGAAAGCCTATCTGATAACCTTATGTCACCTTAAACAACACTGTGTCTCCTTAATAACTGTTAATTAACCGAGTCATTTTAAATTGCTTCTGAACAGGCTAAATGTCTTAGTCGTGCTTCTTAGTCATCCAGGTGAGGTTACCTGGAAGTTGAGTCATGTCAAACCTTCTTACAGTGAAACTAAAGAAACACTGAATTAGCTAATGTTAATGATAGTAAATGCCACCAAATCCAGGAGGAATCACATTTTTATATACTGCCTGAGATAATAAAGTTATGATAACAAATCAATGTCCTGCATTTATGAATTTATGAATCTAAAATTATCAATTAAATTTATTTTTATTCATATAGCACTTATACAAGGGTCATTATCACAAAGCAGCTTTACAGAATAAAAAAAATTATGAAATGAGTTTAAAAAGTGTGAAGAAATATGTATAAATTATAATCATCAGATTGTCCCTGATGAGCAAGTCAAGGGCAACTGTAAATGCTTAGTATAACAGGAGATGTGTTACATTAATATACATTAATGAGTCAACTTAATCTACAAAATTGCAGGTTCAGGTACAAAACTGTTTGTGGGATTTTCAGTCTTAAACTATTAAGTGACCGCAGTCACAAGCCATCAGAGAACAGCTGTCTCAGCTGAGTCCATGACCATCTTCATTTTAAAGTGGAACCGTCCTCTATTGCCACACTCAACCCACGCAGACCACACAGGGGCCTCTACATGACAAGATCTCCAACCAAATACAGGGAACCAGGATGAGTCAGGCAGGTCCAGAGGTCAGAGGGGACCTGAATCACTGACAGCTAAGGAGCGACATGAAATTAGGCCATCCTCAGCCTTCCCAGGAAGTTAAGTCAGAAGAAACAAAGACATACTATAGATACTTTACCTACAGTACTGTAAGTCAAATTAATTTACAGAATGCTTGGCTAGACCTAAACAATGAGATGGCTCTTATGCTCTCTAACCCTCTCTAAAGTCTGGATGGATTCCTACTATCTTCTTTCTTACAGTGCTAACTAATAAACACCAATCATGGAGGAACACGTCTAAACATCCTGCACTCGACACACCAAACAATGAATGTTGCCATTACATTGTAGTTGAGTTTTGTTGTTAGTGGATGGGCTCTGGTTGTTGTTCTTGAGCAAAAAAAACTAACGCATTCTCCAAAAAAAACAGGAAAGCATGTGAAAAAAAAAAGTGAAACATGCAATAAGAATTAAATCATAAAAACTGTAAATTCCATAATATAAGGGGTGAAAAAATCAGTATAATTGAGATGCCAAAACAAACAAGAAACTTTTGTGTTAAATTATTAGAAAACAGGAATCTACATCACAGGTAGTCACATGTCAAGGTCAATACATTGTAAGGTGTTGCGATGGGATAGGCCAGAAGACAAATGCAGGGACAGCAGGATGAAAACAAAAAAGTGAAAAGGGATATAGTGTATCACTCGGTAAGGAGGGTGTAGAAGTGGGAATTAGGCGAACTGGTGCAAAGCATGCAATCCTCTGACCTTCAGCAATAGCAGTGGGTGGTCAAAGTTGGTCGAAGGGCCAGATTGGCCGAAGATGTGCAATGTGCAACATTTCGCCCCAGGTGACATTTCTTTGGCGTTGCCATAAACCCAGCCTTTCTGAGCTCCTTCGAAGACCTTGTCGAGATCATGTTTCCCAGCTAGGTGGGTGGATCTCTATAAAGATTGTTAGTCATCCAGGTGAGGTTACCTGGAAGTTATGTCATGAGGTTACTCATGAGTCATGTCAAACCTTCTTAAAGAAACACTGAATTAGCTAATGTTAATGCTAGTAAATCCAGGAGGAATCACATATTTATACACTGCCTGAGATGTATAAATATATATAAATATGTCACAGCAGTGGGATTGCGTCAAACTCAAAAATTTAATTAAATGCCAGAAGTCATTGGAGCTTTTCTCCTTAAGGACTTTATTGAACAACAATGGGGCTGGACCAGAGGTTGGTAGACTTCTCTATGATGCCATCTTGTAGCATTTTGGCCACTTCGGCATTAAAGGTTGACAGTCATGCTTGGCAGAATTTATATATCATGTATGACTAGGTGAGTGAGCCCAAGTTCAGTGGTAAATTTGAAGTAATTTATTAGTTTGTTCAGCGCATGATTTTGTGACAGGGACAGAACCTCTCCTGGCTGCACTGGCTCCTGACCCTGTGCTTTGGGAGAGAGGGTCTTGCCTGGAGGATAGCACTGCACTCCCACTGAGGCCATCTGTCCTGCTCTACTGTCCTTTAAGTGTCGTATATATTTTGTAGCATTAAATCTGAGCAGAGAGCGCAGCCCTATAGACGTCAGAATTCATCGTGCTATTTTTATTAGGAATCAGGTCATCAATCAAGACCAGTGACCCAGATCTATTTTAGCCATACACAAAAATGCCAATACATTGCCAACACCATATTTGACAGATGATGGATTATGCTTTAAAAAAGGTCATTTTGGTTGCATCACCAGGTGGAAAGGTTTACTGGCAAAGTCTAATCTGGCCTTTCTGTTCCTGAGCAATACCAGTGCTTTACAGCTTGTTGTGAAATGTCTTTATTTATTTCATAAAGTCGTCTTATGACTGCAGACCAATTCATTAATAGTTAATTGACCACCCCTAATAATTCTGCTCCTTTTTATTGTGGTTTCATTTATTTATTTATTTTTACCCTAATAATAGTCTCCTTCAGTTGCAAAGAAACCTCTTTGGACCTCATGTTGAGAGCTGAGATTTTTTTATCGTTTAAAAATATCAATAGGATATTTTTGACTATGACTGAAACAGTAAATGTGGTTATTTGTCTGAAGATTTTTAAACAAGCATTTTAATTATAATTAACCTACATCTGGCTCCCATGTTCAAGATAAACTGCTTTTCTGACAAGAACCACCTTTAAACAAATATGCAGAAATAACTTGAACAATTAAAAGAAAATGATTAATAGAATTGTTTGGGATTTTTCCAATCTCGTCAGTCAACATGCCTCTCGTTCTTCAGCACGGTATTCTGAATTCTCTTCTTATTGCCATGAACCAAATAAGTTATGGAATGTAACTTAAAATGTTAAACAAGTTTGTGTCATCAATAACTACCTCAACATGGCAAGGGTGAAGGTCACACAATTGACTATTTAAAGAAGATTTTTAAAATCAGCAATATAGAGGTCATGCCACAAGATGCAAAGACCTCAGCAAAAGTAAAAATCAGAATGCCAGTTTGTTATTTACATGAAAGTACAGAGATAAGGCACACAAGTCTACCAACCTTTACCAAACTAATGGAAAGACTATAGTGTAGAGAAACAAAGGGATTCTGCTCCTGATTCAAAGCATATGAGTTGACATGAGTCAAGCACAGGTAGTGTAAGGTGCAGGGTCAGAGGTAACTCAGTGGTTCAGGCATTGGACTACAGTTCAGAATGTCCCAGGTTTAAACCCCATAACCACCAAGTTGTCCCTGTTGGGCCCTTGAGCAAGGCACTAACCCTCAACTGCTCAGATAAGGGCATCTGTCAAATGCCTAAATTTCTGTCAAATGCCTAAATGTAGTGTATCACTGCTTCAGAAATATGGTCAATAAGCATCATTGATGATGGAACTCATGATGGAAGCAAATAAACAAATAGACGTCTACAAAAACATTCTGTCTGCCAGTTTACATACAGTATGTGTAAATCTGAACTAATTAAGAGGAAATTAATTGTGCAGAAAAAAATACATACTGCCTGTACAATAAAGGAGCTTTTTTTTCCCTTAGCGGTAAAACATTTTAGTCAGTCACCAGACCAAAAAGATGGTAAGTGTTGATCTGACTAACAAAAATAGTTTTAAAGAAAGCAATGTAAACTTTGTCAGAGAGAGGCTGGGAAGAAAGTTCTTCATGAGGCACATGCATACAGTAAATAAAGAAAACCTGTAAATCCTGATAATAGACACGGTGTGATAAATATCTCTGTGGCCTTGAATAGATCTTGGAAGTCTAAGGCCAGTCACAGCCCATGCATTTTTTCTAACCTATTTCTGTGGCTGTGCAATCTTTATAAAAGAGGCAATGCTGACACCTGGTGTCCTAAAATGCTACTTTCATATAGACTCCTGTGATAGAGTGAGGCTATCAATCAACGATTAGACCTGGATACCACTGGCCTTTCATTATATAAAATAAAATGCAATCATGTCACGTTCTTTGTTTGCTCCATAAACCAGTTCTGATGTTCACATGCCTATCGTACTGTAGGTGCTTTCTGTGGTGGATGAGGGTCAACATTGGTACTCTGACAGGTCTGAAGCTAAGCAGCCCACAAACTGCAATGCACTATATGTTCTGAGACCTTTCCATCAAAGCTAGCGTTCACTTTTTTAGCAATCTGTGCTACTGTATCTCTTCTGTGGGATCTTACTGGACAAGGAAGCCGTCCCCCTTCACAAAACATCAGTGAGCCTTAGGCACCCATAAGACCTGCTGTTTCCTGAGAGGAGCTCTGTTCCAGTCATTTAGAAATCACAATGTGGCCCTTGTTATAGCTGCTCAGATCCTTACATTTCCCTACATACTAAATCATAATCATAACCTCAGGGGCTTCCTCCTAACACGACAAGCCATGGTGCTGTAGGAGTCTCTCAATGTCCATACATTAGTAGCTGATGCCTTGATTTCATTTACCAGTTCCTTAGTTGTTGTCTTGTGGTTTAGTTCAACCTTTAAAAAAAAAATCTTTATGGCTGACTGCAACTTTCTGCCTCTCTCCTAAAGGAGGAAGTATCTTCATGGTTCCAAGGTTTTTAGATTTGCACACTAAGAGTAACAGGATTGGTGCAAGTCCGAGTTTGTTTCCACTGTAGTCTTGGTGTTTCGTTTTTCATGAATCGACCTCAGGTCACATTACTGTATAACAACTGAGGCTTCTGAAAGTCGGCTTCTTTACGACTATTTGTTGCTATCACTCTTTTTAAAGAAATAGTCACCTTGATTTACACGAACCTCCACTAAAAATCTGATTATACTGAAATTAAAGCTAACATAAATCTGTTTTTACATCAACCCCATTTTGCGCACAATAGACACATTACAAAGACTACACGACACACACATTACTCACACACTACACATCCTATACACACACATACTACACATACTACACACAAACAGTCTACGCACACTACACAACCTAAACACACACGCTACATATTAAGTGACATCAGCAACCAGGGCTTTTTGGAGGTCTTAACATGCACAAAAGGCACACATGTTATACGTTGCACACAGCTGGTGATGGCGCAGGTGCACAATAAAGCAACATCCAGTCATGACGACGCCCTAAACTTATACCATATTCAGTGACATCAGCGTCCAGAGCTTTTTAGAGATCTTAGCGTGCTTAAAAGGCACACATGTTGTGTGGCTTTTGTTGTGTTATTGCCCAGGTGGCAATAACACAGGTGCTTGGGCCCGCTCATCGTTGCTTGCAGTTATATTTTGTTTAAAAAATTTGTAGATAATAATTGAAATTAAAAAAGATAAAGATGTTAACAAGACATATGTGGTTATGATAAGCGGATATTGGGTATCTTAAACCTATGGATGTAATTATTTGGCATCAACTGTAAGTAATAAATAAGATTTAAATAAAAAAGACAGACAAAAAAATGGAAGCTGATTTAGTTTATAGTTATTAATACAGGGAGCAGCACAGTGATTTAGGATTCGCACGGTCACCTTGCACCTCCAGGGGTGCAAGGCACCTCCTGCCTTACTGTAGGTCTGTGTGCATTAAGTTTGCATGTTCTCCCCTGCTTGGTGGGTTTCCTCTGGGTGCTCCGGTTTCTTCTCACTGTTCAGAGATGTGAAGCCCGTAGTGTGTGAATGCCCATGTGTATGTGTGTGCCCTGTTATAGGTTGGCAGCCTGTGCAGGGTGTGTCCTGCCGAATGCCCTAAATTTCCTGGGTTAGGCTCCAGCCCTCTTACGACCCTGTATATTGGATAAAGCGCTATAGATGAATAAGTAATTGTTACAATACTATTTCCGCCCATCAGGTGGCAGTAAATCTTAAGGCATCACATGAGAAGCTCTCCCCACAGTACACACATGCAGACTATCCTTAATGCTGGGGGGAGATGCAGAAATCTGGGGGGAGATCTGTTATGAATTGCTTTTTATGAGTCATTAATGCTGTGTTTGTCTCAGCAGCTTGCCTCCATCAGCATCTGAATCAAGTTGCGATGCACGACCTTTGTCTCAGTCCTACAACCACAATACCACAGATTTGATCTATGTTTATATAACTTTGGAACATATTGTCTGTTCATTCTAAATGAGACATTATTAATCTTTGCCTACATGGATGGGAAACACCTGTATCTCTTTCAGAGCCAAGACTCACTTTTCTGCTTCATTCTAATTAAATACAGTTAAACTGATCAAGTCTGCATGCCTGAGTTTTCCCATGGGTATAAAATTAACAAGAGCCTAAAATCTAATCATGAGTTCCCATGAAGAGGGAAAAAAGTCTGTGTGAAAATAAATTGAAAACAAGCTATTTTATTGCAAAAGTGAAATTGGATATTCACTTAATGACCTGCTCCAAGTTCTTGTAAAAAGATTTTCTCTAAACACACACCAGTGACATGAAATTATTTAAGATAAGGAAGGAATGAAAAAAAAAATGAGTTTTTTTTAAAAGGAAAGCCATCAAAACAAGTACATATATTATTATTTTTGTTGTTACTAAAATCACATAAGGTTTAGGGTTCATTTGTGCCACCAAAACATCTCTGACCCTTTGAGACTTGATTCGCCAAGACCATCAACCTGAAGGTGTGCTGTGCTATCTGGCACCAGGATGTTAGCAGCAGATCCTTTAAGTGCCAAGTGTTATTGTGGGGGCCACCATGAATTAGACCTGGTTGTCCAGCAAATCCCCTGGATTCTTGATTAGACTGAGATCTGGGGAATTTGTAAGCCAGGTCATCAACCTCTACTGTAACTCTTGGCCTGCTAAGCTTTATACATGGCAGGCTGTGATGCACTGGGTGTTCTAATACCTTTCCACCATAGTGAGCAGACTATTTTCAGCGGTTCAGACTATGTTAGCATTCTTGTGGGATTGGACCAGACAGGCTGGTCTCTAGAGCCATAAAGGAGCCTTGGGAACCCAAGATTCTTGCTGGTGTTTAATTGATACTTAAGGTTATTCAGTTTAAATAATAGGCAAACAATGGTTCCTCTTGTGATTCAGACTGAAAAAAAGCCTGATGGTGGCGCTATAGTGCAGGTTTGTGATGTTTGAGATAAGTCTCACACTTAAAGTCCAAATTTATTTCCACATACTCTAAGTTTAGGCAGCATTAAATTATAATCTGAATTAATTGTATATATGTCGTCTTTGATGTGGTGACTTTTGATGATGCCCCCTTAGTAGTGACAACTTGTTATGTCATGTACCCCAGCCTCACTGGGTTCCCCTTTTAATCACAACCCTCATTCAACACATTCATGCATATTTGCATATTCCACCTGCACTGTAGGCACTTTCACCTTCCACCCCTGCTCCTCTGCCTCAGCTAGTAAGTTATCATACAGCTTTTTACTTTAGTGCGTCTCATTTATGGCATCCTCTCAAGAGACTGTCAGCTCAGAGATGAAGACACTAGAAGATCAGATCTATGCTTTTGCCAATTCTTGGCTATGTTCAGTGGTGAGGGTTTGGTCCACTGTTTCTCCTCTTCAAAAATAAATGCTGTTAGTTGCTGTAAGGTAGTTGGGCCTTTACTAGGATGCCATTGGTTGAAACTCTGAACACCTTTGTACATGGATACATGTTGTACATTTGCACTAAGTATACCTTCTTACACACAACCCAACCCCTCAAGGTCTACTTCTAACCCACAAGAATTGTTAGTGTTTAAGTGTTTGAGTGTTGCCAGAGCTGCATACTGGAAACAGGCTGGAGCCCCTCCATGCCAGAGATGTGAGTTTGTTAGAGAAGGTAGCACAATATATGTGGCTCTGAAAATGACACTGACCCTGTTTGTTTCCATATTCCACAGCTTGCTCTGTGTGATTTCGCTTTGCTCTGCGCTTTCCTACCTAATCTAGGAGACTTGTTGGGCATGGGATACTGTTCTAGCACATCTGGCTGCTTCCTCCTGGCAGTGCACCTCCTCTAACACTAGATGCCAGCATTCATTTGGTGTAACCTTTAACAACTACGTGTTGTGGGTGTTTTTGCCAAAATCAAGTCCCCCTACTGTATTCTATGTTGGATTTTATATAGTAACCTTTAGACCTTTATAGAGTCTTGGTCTCTGCTAGATCCCATCATCTCCCTGTTTGTGATGATTGGTGCAGCATCTCTTCTGAAGGGGTCAAAGAATTCTTGTTGTCTTACCAAGTGTCTTATCCAGCCTTGCTTTGGTCCATTTGTACTCCTCCATAAGCCTTGGCTCCCTCCCATGCAACCCTATGCTGCTGAACCTTAATTGTATATTTAGTATGGCACATCTACATAATATATCTATTACTGAAACAACATACTGTATATAAAAATAAATGACAAATAAAAACCATATTGAAAATATTCAAACTTCAGTCTTTAGGAGAACTCACTCACTCACTCATAACTTACCACTTTATCCTGCATTTAGGGTCACAGGGGGCCTGGAAAGACTTAAAGCACACGGCAGAGTACACCCTGGACAGGGTGCCAATTTGGGAACATCAGTTAAACTAATCTGCATGTCTTTGGACTGTAAAAGGAAACCCACCAAGCATGGAGAGAACATGCATATTACACACAGAGAAAGGAAACAAGCTTGGCCACTGTGCCGCCTCTTTAGGAGAGCTGATAAATATAATTAACAGGACACTTTATGCTGACAAAAATCTAATTAAAAAACTAATTACAACCGTAGACAAGTTTTGAAAATGACAAAAAATATATAAAATGTCACAAAGTCAGTGTTTTTAGATCTTTTTGTCAGATGTTACTATGGTATACTGAACTATAATTACAAACATTTCATAAATCTCAAAGGGCTTTATTGACAATTACATTAAGTTTGGGCAAAGAGTCAATATTGGCAGTGTTGACCTTTTTTTTCAAGATCTCGGCAATTCGTCCTGGTATGCTGTTAGACAACTTCTGGGCCACATCCTGACTGATTGCACAGTCTATTCTAGCATAATTACTGCTTGGACTTTGTCAGAATTTGTGGGAATTTGATGTCCTGATGGGGTTTCCTGGCCATGGACTCAACATTTTTACGTTTTGTTAACCGAGCCACTTAGGCTACATTTACACTGTCAGGTAAATGTGACCCAATTCCGTTTTTTTCCTTATATGTAACACATATCGAATATGTTCTATGTCCGTGTAAACAGGAAAAAACCCATGCATTCCGATATTTCGAGATCGGTTTCAGGCCTCCTTCATATGTGGAAATAAATCAGATATAAATCAGATATGTGCTAATGTGATTGTCGTGTAAACAGACAGGTCGGATTTCCTGAGTCATTGCGTTCTGCGACTTCTTCGCGGTTTAATGACGTAATGTTATTCTCCGGTGGAAGCGCGTGTGGAATTATAACATCGCAGGTGACATGGAAAAGGAAAAGTACCCAGCCCCTTTTTAAATGCTTATTAGGGCTAAATAAAATTTAGAAATCAGTATTTGTTGAATGAAGCATATGTACAGGCTGCAATTATGCCGTTTTTTTTCTCCTCCTCCGTTTTAAAACCATGGTTACGTTTCGCGAACTTTGCATATATCGCAGAGCGTCAAGCATACTTCACCTCCGTCTATCTTGGCTAGTGTGTAGCGCAAGAACCTCCCTTTAAGTATTCCCGATGTTTTAGATGGCATGGCAAGTGTAAACACGTGTATCGGATATGAGTCAGACTTGAAAGATTGTGTAAACAGACAGTCAAAAAATCAGATATAGGCAACAAATCAGAATTGGGCATCGAGACCTGCAGTGTAAACGTAGCCTTAGTGATCACTTTTGCCCTTCGGCAAGCTGCTCCATCATGCTGGAAAAGACATTGTTCATCACCAAACTGTTCTTGGATGGTTGGGAGAATGGTTGTTCTCAGAGGATGTTTTTGTACCATTTTTTATTCATGATTGTGTTCTTCTGCAAAATTGTGAGTGAGCCCACTCCCTTTGGCTGAGAAGCAACCCCAGACATGAATGGTCTCAGGATGCTTTACTGTTGGTGTGTCATAGGACTGATGGTACTGTAGCACTCACCTTTTCTTAATTTGGAGAAGCTTTTTCACAATGAACAATCGGAAAAGAGATTTATCAGAGAATATTACTTTACCCCAGTCTTCATTAGTCCATTCCCTGTAGCTTTTGCAGAATATCAGTCTGTCCTTAATGCTTTTTTTTTTTTTTTTTTGAAGAGAAGTGGCTTCTTTGCTGCCCTTCCTGAAATGTATGAGGATAAATCTCATCTTCAACTGCCTCATCAGGCAATCAACTTTTCTAGCCAGCAATTACTCTTATAAATAGAGAAGCATAATTTAGTTTTGTAAGTGCAAGAACAGGAGTTTTAAAATAATTGATTTCCAGGCAAATAAATAAATAAAAAAGAATTTTAGCAAGCTGTGTTTGAAGAATGTGTGCCATGCAAGCTTAAAGAAGTTTGTCCTTCAATCATTACTTATTACCTGCAAGTGCAACGTAGTAGGAGTTAATGCAATTCAAAATGCAAGGAAAAGATACACCTCATACTCAAATCTGGCCCCTGAGCAGGAAAGGGGATTTTCTAAAGCTTCTTAAAGGGAAAAAAGCCAAGCCAAGACACAATGTGATGCTGATAATTATCTGATGTTGGTGAAAGGCTGATAATCAGCTTAGAAAACTACACCAATCAGGATAGAAATGTTTCACCACAGGATAAAAGTGATCTCTAAAAATGATCTTTGGATTAATCTCAGGAACAGTCAAAGCAAATTCAGTATTTGATGTGACAACGCTTTGAGAACCCTTTTGTCTGAGGTACAATTTGTGAAGTTTTGTAAGCAAATTAGCTGCTATTTTTTACTGGTCATCCTGTAGGACCACACCCAGCAGCATCTATTTTATTTTTTGTCTACAAAGTAGCCCTGTAAACAATATACTGCTTCCTTTTCTGGCAAACAAATATTTTTTCTGTGAATTTAATTTTGTGGTAGAATACTGATGTTCAAAAATCAGAAATGTTCAATAAATATTTTCTGACTTAGTAAAAAGTATTATAATAAATATTTAACCAAACGTTTACTCTATCAAATGACATTAATTTATCTGAAATTGCTGATGCACTTTTAAACTACATAAGGCGACAGCAAATGTTTTATTTAATGGAAAAAAAAATCCTAAATTAAAATATCCATAAATAAAAACACATTTTCTGTACACTTTAAAGCAACTTTTTGTTTTAAATGTTACAGTACAAAATCGAATTTCAAACAACCTTTATGCTTATTATAAATACAACGTGATCTTTTGTTGGATCTAATTATATTTTTTCTATGACTCTGGAGAGAGGCTCTGGAGCATCTGGACACTTTCATCATGACATCTATTTGCTCTCAGGTCTTTCCAAATTAAAACTGTGACAGACAAATAAAAGCTTCCTTTTTTTTAGCAACTGACCCTTTATGATGGCAGACATTTGTGAAACATGCTGTGATGGTGTGTATGTAAAGTAGGGATGTTGTTTGGCAAAAGAAATTTGAAATATTAAAATTTAAATAGAAAAAATATATTTTAAAGAAAATGCAGTTAGAAAGCTTTAACCTTTGCTGAATTTCAATATATATATATAATGTGTTAATTAATCTCACTGACAAAATCTCAGGATTTGCATTTCTAGAATACTTCAGCCATGATTGTCCACATCCTGCTAAACAGACTTTCATCACAACAACAGGAAACCCACAAAACGTTCATAGAGGAGCGACACAGCTCTGCGGTGCGCCACAGTAGATCGCTTTAAAGTTGGCCAGCTATTATAAAACGATATCACAACCTGAACCCAGAAAAAAAAAATGGCAAAAAAAGTTTAGAACTACTACTAAAGAAAGCTTAACAGTACAGTATACACAATAGTAATAGAGTTATGTGTTACGTTGAAAAAACATAAATAAATAAATTAAAAATGTCATTTAGTAAATAAAACAAAAAAGCAATACAATAGACAGGCAGAAAAGATACACACACACACACTGTTGGGCAGGAAACAGGGGCCAGTGTGTCGGAGCCAGTGTATCAGAGAAATTGATTATCACTGTAAGCCTAATTTAAAGGATTCAATTATTAATTTAATTAATAGAGCACAGCAGTTAAGACTCAGATCAGTCAACTTTCTGGCACTTAAATGTCACAGCGCTTTTAGCTATCCTGCTTGGCACAATCTGAATGGGACCTGGCATCTTTATGTCCTCTGAGAATATGGATCAAGTATGGACGCTTCAGTCAGGGGACAGGTGAGATGTTGCTCCTGGTGAAGAAGTTTAAGTATCTTAAAACCATATATATATACAAAAAGAGAGCGTTTTAATGACAAATAGATCTTGTTAGCATACGTAATGTAGTAGTTCTACATCCCTGCCCCTTGTCTGTAGCTATGCTTTGGGCTCTTTAGTTGCAGTGACGATTTGCAGCTTCCAACTGTTTGGGCAAGGCCAATATATGAGTCAGGTGTCCAAATCCATTCAATCATATAGTGAGTGTATTGTTGAGTTGGCTTGAGAAAATCTGGGGATCCTGCTGAAAATTTTGAAGAAAGCCTCGGTTTGATTTGATATGTCAAATGTAAAAAATCTATGCCAAGTTGTATGTAGATGCTGTGGTGACCTTGTAATAGAAGCGGCTAAAAAAAACAAACTAATTTGATATTTACGACAAACTTAACACTTACACTGTTAATAACAGAAGATGTTTTTTGGCGTTGTTCACTATGTGATTTGTGTGAACGTATGTACAGTTTTATATTCCGCCACATAAGCATCAACAAAGTAGCAGAAAACTGAGACATTGGGAGACATCCGTTGTCTATAGCGAGCTGATGGATTCCGGTGAAATTTGACTCTAAATGCGATTCGGAATCCCAGACTGTCCTTTGTGAAGGTTATAGAGGCTTTTACCGTAATGATTCTTCACCAGTACATATTGTTTAGCCATTAACGTCAATTCATTTTATTGAATTTTGAGTCAGGATTATAACCTGAGACTGCACATGTAGATGATCATCTGGTTTCCTTATTCATTTACTGAGAGATATTCAGACAACAGAATCAATTCAAGGACTTCTGGTGCTCATGTATGGGCCATGTTGTAACTTAGACATCTGGCAGTTATGGATAGAAATCATATAGGAGTTATTTTCAGTTGCTCCCCTTTAAATCCATCTGTGTGAAATATGAACATGTGAATTATAGTGTACCAGTTAGCAGCTGTGCCGTGATGTGTGCGCATCCAGGACCAGATGATAATATTATGATTTTCAGTCCCTGGTTGTTTGATGTACTTGACAATACCCAGGAGTGTTGTGTGTTACAATAACAACTTCATTTAGAGCAGTTTGACTCTGGACTTCAGCACACACCTCATTAGCATTCTGGTTACTCTCCATGCCTCATGGTTAAAAAGAAAAAGCTTTTAAAGTGAGATTTATTTTGAACTCAGTTTTCTACATGGATTATGTGCAAGTACTTGCAGATATGTAATTTTCATTTACTGTTTAAGACAAAATCTTCTACCCAATCATACACAATCTCTCAACAAATGATTATGAAGAGCTAGTATGTAGCTAAAAACTTAGCTTTCCAAAAAACCTAGTGGAAATACAAAAAAAAAAAAAAGTGGGTTTTTTTTGTATCAAAACTGTTTTTTATTTTTTTTACTTGTACTAATAAAGTAAAAATAATAATAATAATAATAATAATAATAATAATAATAATAATAATAATAGTAATAATAATAATAATAATAATAATAATAATAATAATAAAAGTGATCATTAAGATCAAATGCTGAGCATCAAAAACCACAAAGAGGCACAACAATGTTGAAAACTGCAATAACACCAGATGTAGGGTGTGTTCACACTTAATTTGACCAAAGCATAAAATGATAGTATTGGTTTAGTTTACTAGTATTAAGTCCAGGTTTATTTAGCATTTACGCTGGTATTTTAAACAACAAACTAAGAGACACAACCGAAAGCGTATGGATTATATACGGTGATGTATACGGTTACCAATTGAAAACTTCTAAAGAGTTATACATTGGAAAAAAAAACAAAAGCACAAGCTCCAAATAATAAGAATAAAATATTGCTAATGCATGTTTTAATTTTGCATTTTTGTACTAAAACTTGGAAGGGTTATCCTTTTTTTAAATAATGACAACCATTTACAAATTATTATTTTTATATTAATATGAAGCATAATAGTTTCTGCAGTTGTCTTTAAACCTTATTACAAATAAAATGTAAATAATTATACAGTGGAACCTTTGATTACGAGCATAATTCATTAAAAGTAGGAGGGGTCTGTGTGTCTGCGCGTGCACAGATGTTGCTTATACCAGTAAGAGACGCGCACTAAGACCCAGCAGGGGAGACAAGAAGCGCATGCATAATACATGATACTCGGCACTCGTAAACCAAAACTTGTTCGTTTTCCAAGTCAAAATTTATTAAAAATCTTCTTGTCTTGTCTTGCGGAACACTCGCAAACCACGTTATTTGAAATCCGAGGTTTCACTGCATGTATTTTGTGGATTCATTTTTTTTTCAGCTGAAGTAAATGCATTAAACATGATGCCAATTAGTTTACTGATACTAAGCTTGTTCATGCCTTTTGTTTACCAATATGTGTCCTAATGTTGCTTCACTGATGCTAAAATCACTTTTCACAAAATTTGTAATGTTACCTGTAATCTACAACGGAAATTGTCTTCATTGGGATTTAATTTAGCCAATGTGTAATGTGTTAAAGGCGCAAAAAAAAATTTGTCATAAAAATATTTTGGTTCATAAGCAAAATAATACACATTTTTTTGCAAATTTGCACTATACCTCATTACTCAGTAGAGCTACCATTGTCTCCTTTTTCAGCTGAGGGTCACCAAAAGTTACCGAAAGGCAAAGCCTGAGGTGAGGAAACGGATAAAGGAACAAGCAAATTGGTTGACCACAAAATATTTTCCTGTGCATTCAAAGACAGAGTCACATGTCTAATGTACTGACCAATCTTTAATCTTATACAAGATGAAAAATTAATGCTAATGGTTTATATGACCCATCGTCCCATCCATAGGGTAAAACATGTGAATTAATTATGCATGCTGCATGTACAGCAGTTTTATCCACTTACAGCAATTTATCCAAAATGTCCTGTTTTTTCTGTAAATGTTGCTGCTGTTTGATCAGTAACAAGTAAAATGTATTTATTAGCTACATTGTAAAATTTTAGAGATTTTTAACTTACTTTAAAACAATCAGACATACTTCATATAATGGGAGCCATACAGTATCTCCATTCTGGAATAAATTCCAAATTGAATTAAAGTTCACCAGCATGATTGTCATTAATCAAATTGTAATTTTTTTAGACTTTTATCAAACCAGTGTTTAAGTCTATGCCAAAGTGAAATTATGCCATTGAAATAAATTGTCTTTAAACCACAGAAAAACAGGAGATGGACAGGTTTTAACACATGACAGCCATGGGCAGTTGTGCGTCCTTTTAATTAGAACGTTCTCCAAACAGAGTCAATGATGGAAACTGGGAATAAGAAAACTATAGTGAGTGCAAAACACTGACTCTAGAAAAAGTGCAGGAATATAGTATAATTATCCATAAAGGCTAGAGTGGGATTACAAGAGAACAATATAGACATGACACATGGGATGTTCGAGGTCGAGGGTGGAGCTGTAATGGAGCAGGAGCAGCTTTGTGGCTGCTCTATTTTTTTGGAACTCTGCCAGTTCTTTTGGAAACATGATTATGGATTCGCACCATTTCCCTTTGTCTGCAGGTTTTTATGCAGGTTTCGTCTCAGGTTTTGAACCTTGAATGGCTGAGTTTTATCAACGGTCAAAAAAACAGCGCTCGATGTAGTGCAAAACTAATGGACAACTTCCGTCGACCTGGAATTTCACTGTGTGGGAAAGGAGTCTCTAGCATCGGAAATTCATGACAGTTCATACCTTTTGTTTTCAAGACAGAGGACTTTCCTTTGCAAACTGCAATTGTTTTTGTCTCCATAATTTTAAGAGCCAAAAGAGTTAAAATTATCAGTTAAAAAATAAAGCATTGCAGTGGTAATTGTTGGCAATTCAAGAGAGATAAGAAGAATAAAACACTACGAGAAATGGAATTGTATTATAAAGAACATGATTTCAGGTCTAAATAATAAGACAATATCATGGATCGCTTTAGGATTTGTATTAATTTATAGATAAAAATTTTTACTTTTACAAATAAATTATTAATTTCTCTCTCCTGTCAAGATTTTTGTGAACACTCAATAAATTAAAATGTTTTTTGTTTTGTTTTTTTGCCATGTTGTCCAGGCCTAGTCACTGCATGTGTTTTATTCTGGAATGTTCGTTCAGACTCCCCTGTAGGTCTCTTTTCCCATAAGCACAGTTTTTCTTTCATCTGTATTATAACAGTAAAGTGAGCTTTGGAACAGGAAACCTGTTCAAAGCCCCTGGGTGGGAGACGGGACAAGCACTGTTCTAACCTCATTACACTGCCGCTGTGCCCACAGATCCATTCCTAATATTAATTCACTCACTTCATCAATGTTTTCCTGTAAAATGACACGTCAAGGTGAATCAAGGACAATCCATAAACATATGGAAATATTAGAAATGACTTAAAAATTGTTGAAAGAAGAAACTAGGGTCATTGATGATGTTGGACATGTAGTATAACATGCAACATAGAAATAATAGAATTTTAAAAATAATTTCAGAGAGTTGCCAGAGCTGCATGTCATAGTAATATTACATTACTACATGATGCAAAAAAGGATAGTGGGGTCTTTCATAACACTTGAGTTGCTCTAATTGGTTCATTATAAATATTTTATTATGTGAAGCTACAGCACTGTACAAAAGTCTTGAGCCATCCCCTTATTCCTTCTTATTAAATTAAATTAAACAATGTAGATTACATTAAAGAAATGGGAACAAATATTATGCTGTGACAGGCGGCAAATGTTATTTACGTAACAAGTTCAGCAGCAGCCTCATTTTCCCTCCCGTCTGTTTCAGCCACTCAGCATTCAGTATCAGCAGCACTGTATACTAATCACCGGCCGACTTAGTCGAGAGGAGGAGAGGTGGTAGGGGGGCTGTAAAGGCAAGTGTGTGTGCGCGCACATAACTTCCAGAACAAATTATGCTTGCAATCCGAGGTTCCACTGTATTTAAAAGTCATTTTATTAAAAAAAAAAAAAAAGTCTAGCTCTTTGGAAGAAAATTATGAAGAAACTGTTTGGTAGTGTGTATGAAGCATAAGATAAAAATGTAAGTCGCTCTGAAAAGAGCGTCTGCCAAATGACTAAATGTAAATGTAAATGTAAGCATTTTCTTGGAAATAGGCAGAAAAACACACCAGGAAATTTCAGAAATACATTAATAAACATTTTACAATAGAATAAATATATGTAGTATTTCTGCAAGAATACATTTCAGTTGTGGCAATAGGTGGCAAGAACGACTTTTATGTAATAAATAAAAGTTGTAGTGAGTTGTTTGACCTGTTCTGAAGCTGATTCCTGGAACAACCTCAATGAAGCAGTTACTCCACCGCCTCCAGGTCCCACGTGCTTGCATGGCTCAATGCGTTGTTGAGTGGAATGTTACAATTCTAATGTGCATGCAGCAAGCTACAACTCATCCTTCAGTCCTTCATCTTGGGAACAGCAATGTAAATCTGTTTACTGAGTGATACACCATGTCGCAATGCTTCAATTAAATTCTTTTGAATGCTTTTCTAGAATAGAAAGAAGAAAGTGCATGTGTATACATTTCTCAAGTCTAAGTCCTTGCCATTTCTCCAAGTGCATTGTGGTTACCATAACACAGAGTATTCATGCCCACTTAAGTACAGTATATGCCATAGACAAGTGAACAAACATTTCCTTTTCTAAAATGCCCTGTATTTTAAACTTGATATTCCGTCAGTAAATCAGCGAACCACTGCAAGGAGACATGGCAGGAGTATATATTTGAAACACAGGCACTAAATAAAAGTCAATACTGAATAACGACTAGACTAAAGCAACAACAGGTATATGTGCAAGTCATTGTGTTCATATAGTTGGGTGCAGGTGTTAGTCAATAATCTGCAAAACTTGACTGTATGATTTGGGACTTGGAGTCTGCTCCAGCTACAGTATGTCAGTATACTGTACTTTGTTTTTAAAGATGGAGTTTGATGCCGATTCTGGGGTAAATGGGACATAAACCAACCCCTGTTTTCCAGGGCCTTTCCTCAGGTCCATAGCCCTCCCAATTGACAAGGTCTAAATTGTTTAGTCTAAAATGCATTAATGGCATTCTTAGTGGCAAGACACTCTATCATCTGGTTGATATTCATGGGAAGTTCTGGAGCATCCATGGGGCAGCATTCCATGAAAATTATAGGGGCTGATACCCGAGGACCCACTGGGTGGGGATGAGGATGTTTACAGTCCTCAATATAGTTCCAAACATATTGTGCTCAGGGAAGTATTTGTACTCAACTGTGTGGGTTCTTCTCACAAAAAAATTAAGAGAAACCATTCCACCTCCTGATGATTTCAGCTTGGCCATTTGCTTGTAGCCTGAGACCCTTAGTTTTCAATAAATCCTTTCTAGATACAGGGTGTGAATTGATGCACATGTTCAAATGTAGGTAATTTCCCTCCCATTCCATTTTCCCTATTGGTTCCTAGGCCAGCCTACTGTATCTGCCAAAGTTGTATTCCATCCGTCATTCTGCACAAAAGAGATTTTCTAAATATGCCACCTGTGGCATTTGTTTATTTGCCATAACAGCACTGCACATGACTTGGTTTAGGTTTAATAATCGATATTGGGTTGATGACCCCTCCCACCAGGGCCATTTTTATCCTTTTTTTTCCCTGCATGTTATTTTTTTCTGTTTTAAAACATTTTAAAGGGTTCATATTCATCAGAATTCCATTTAGTCTCATTGTGAGACTAAATCTGGTGTGGCAGAGATGGCAGCATGAGATTTCACACAGGAAATCTGGGGCTTATCCGCTTCATCAGGGAATTATGGGATCTTAGTGGACACTTTTACAATCAAGGAGATTTCTTCCCAATAGCATTAATTGAACTGCGTTTAACTTCTTAAAATATAAAGCTACTAGGTGTGTGTGTTACCTCGCTCTAGTTACTGTGTGTGTGTGTTATGGTTATTTACCATTTCTAAATTGCCTGCAGTGTATTATTGGGTGTGCTAATGTGTGTGCTTGTGGATTGGCACTGCATCCAGGATGTATACCACCTTTGGCCTGGGACACACTCTAGGCCCCACCCAACTCTACACAGGATAGCAGTATAGACAAAGGAAGAATCTACTGGCAACCCACCTTAATGGTGTTCCAGTGTTTACTTTTGCATTTAGGCATTTGGCAGACGCTCTTATCTAGAGAGATGTAAAGATGCTTTAAAGTTTACGTCATTGGATAAATCCTCACTGGGTTACTAGGTTACTAAGAACCTTTTCTGTTTTTTGTTCAATCCTTAAAAAAGGATAAAGGGTTATATATGATGAGTGAATGAGTGAGTAACAACCTCTTATGGGTTCTGAGTTTTGCTGTTGTTGATTTAAAGGTAGCAAAAATATGGCCACTTCAACTCTAAGCTGCCTCTATAGATGCCAACAATTTTAAATACAGAGCCGTCTATGTTTTACCATATAGATTTATAGCAAACCACTGAAAATGCCTGAAGTATGACATGACTGAGTCCAGGGTGTTCTCAATTAGTACCACCATTTTATCCAGCCATATAAGAAATGATACAGTCATGACATGTTTCGTTTTTAATTTAAGACCTAATAAAAAGAATGTGGTAAACAAGTGTAATTAAGCGCCTCGTAACAAACATTTATGGTTTACACATGACAAGCAGCCATTCAATTTTTCAAACGTTTTATTGCCCACATTTCTTACTTTCAGCCCAAAAAAGATTCCTGGAGCAGCTGCCTGAAGCATTACTTCAGTACGGAACACATGCTTTTTAACCAATTTGGTTCACCATTTAATGTCTCACGTTTCTCTGACCGAACAGGATGTGGCACTTTTGTGCTAGTGTTGTACGATATATGATGATCTGTCAGAGTGAAATGTAACCGGTGTTAGCCCTTGAAGACATCATTTGGTTAGTTGCTGTAGATATCATAATGAGAACATTCTTAACCTTGGTAATGAGACACTGGAGCATACACAGTGGAATGGTTTTGTGGATTGGTTGTGTGTTGCCACATCCATATGTATATACAGTATATAAAACCATTTCAGGTCAAGCGTGTGGGTCTTCTTTCTTCCTCACTTGGCAGGTGCACCTTGTGCTTCTTGACTAATCAAGGTTGTCCCATTACTAACCCGCTTTCACACTTCACTACACCATTCCTGTGATAAAAGACTAATTTATCCTTACACCCTGTGTGGCCAAGCAAAGTTTCCACTGGTGTTGGGTCAGACGTTAGGGTCAATGGTGTTGACATGCTTAGAGAGGCTCGTAGCTTGGGGGGCAAAGTAAATATCGACGTGGACGAGCTGGGAGCTTGGGGACGATTCGTCTTGTCCCTAGACCCCTTTGGCATTCCTACTTAAACTCACTTTCCCAGGCTTTGCACACAGCCAAGCATATCTGTACTGCTGATGATTCTGTCTTCCTATTTCACATACGTAAATCCATGATTGACCGAAGTAAGAACGAACTAAATAAGTAAGGTGTTTATCATCCATATATGGGAATTATTTAAAATAATTGTTTCTCAATCTGGTGTTTATGAGCAAAATCGGTCGCTTTCTTATATTTTTGGAAAATGACAAACAGTATTCCTGTGAAATGTCACATATTGGATAATTTTCATTTACATTTTTAATATGTGTGTTTAATTGCTGTATTCCACATATTTACTCTGTGTGTGTGTGTGTGTGTGTGTGTGTGTGTGTGTGTGTGTGTGTGTGTGTGTGTGTGTGTGTTTGCTAATAGTTAATGTTCTGTTTGTGAGGGCACTTTAGGGATCAGGAGGCTGCATTCCAGTCCAGAATAGCTTGGGTCAAGTGAAAGATATGGAACAGGAAAGTAGAAATACATTTACACTCTAGTGTGAGAATTAGCTAATGCGGTTTAAAAAAATTATTATGACCGGTAATGAACAGTGCTGCAAATCAATTTTCTTCAGTGCTCTGTTTGGTGAAAAGAAAAAGAGAAACGCGCACTTGGTCCTAGCCACAAAACATGCCTTTTATTTATAAAAATAAAATAAAATAAAAAACAGCGTGCCCTGAGAAGTTGAGCCGCTTAGATCTTTCTACTGCATTTTGTTTTATAGTGATTGAGTTTCATGATATGATATTAAATTGAATTTGTCATATTTATTTGTGACAATATATTAATTACATTAATTACAATTTATATTAATTACGCCCATAATTATCTTACTGCCTGTGCTTTAATACTAGCTGTACAAATAAAAGAAAACCTCAATATAATGGTGCAACTGCACCAGGAAAAACCATGATTTTAGAGCCAACCTTCTGGTGCCTTGTGGTCTGGAACATGCAAAAAATACATTCACATGAACAAGTGACTGGCACCATTGAAATCCAGACAATAAAAACAATCAAAACTTTTAGAAAAGACATGTAATTTAAAGTAAATTTAATTTTAAAGTAAAATATGAATTAAATAGACACTGAACCTCACGTAACTTTAATTTATAATTCCTCTCAGCCCCAAAAAAGCTAAATGCATTAAAAAGAGAACTTCGCACTGTGCACAGTGTGAGGGGTCATGTTGATTCCAGAGGAAATAAGGAGGTTTTAGTTGAGGAGGTGGTTTTAGGCGGACATTAAAAGTATATTGTTCCGTTATTGTGTGTTGGAAAAAAACAGTACATAGAAACTAAAACAAGGTTAGAATAAATAAAATCAACAGATTACACAAGCCATAGGATTGACCCTCGGAATCATTCACTTGTCATTTTGTAAATGTAAATGTAGTGTAAATAGTTACATTTACTGACATAAAATGGACCAAACTTGGGAGGTTACTGTCTATCATTGTATTTCTTTCACACACCCATACAACAAACACACACGAACACACACACAACACTATAAATGTGCTGGGAAATTGACCCAGGGTTACAGAATCACTGAGAGACTCCAAGGTCTTCAGTGTCAACACCTTTTTAATGCAGAGAATCCCTGAGAGGCAACTAGCTGTGAGAACCAGAGGTCAACCTGGTGTTAGAACCCAACCGGGGATTCGTAAACCTTCACTGCTTTCACACATCATCCAGTTTCTTCCCATGGAGCATTGTGATGATAACCTTATTAGTAAAGTCTGGCAGATTTTTTTTTTTAAAGCTTTCCTTAATGCTTTATATTGAGTAAAAATATGAGCAGAATTTATTATTGAGTTGGAATAATAGTTGTTCTTAAATCTTGATATTTGTACATTACAATTTAAGATTTTTGAAATATAATTCAGTTCTGGTAGAATTTCATGAAACAGTGGAACACAATGTAGAAGGTGAGGTGCAGGATCAAAAGGAATAATTTTGCTGGGAAAATGTTTGACTTTGCACATATTTTATATATCATTTAAAAATGGATAAATTTCAATTAGATTGAAATATAACAAGGTGAAAATACAAAAGAAAAATATATACCTTAAACTATACTACTGTATATATAATCGTATAAAATGATGTGTGTTAGGAGTAAACCAGCGTAGTGGGCTGTAACAAAAATGTAACCATATCTGAAATAACACATATGACATTCTGTATAGTCTGAAAAGCAAACCCCTCCACCTGTCCACTTGACCCTGCTCTTATCTCTCACTCCATCTCTCAGCTCATTAACAAGTCCCCTGGGTATAATTTACATTCCTCTGCCTCGACACTTACACTGGCTCACAGGTTTTGATGTTCTCCAAACAAACACTGGTGCTTATTCTAATGAAACACCTCCATCAGACTTGATGAATACCATTGATTTTGATTGAGCAGAACGGTAGCTAAGTGCTAACATACCCTTATCATGTTTTTATTTTAGCTTTCTGTTTAAAAGGATTGTTTTTCATAACAGATAAAGCCATTCTAACAACTGTCTGTTGTCATTTTAACTCTCTATAAATATTCCCATTTTATCCATAATATATCATAAGCATGCACATTGTCTATACAAATACTGTATCCATAATAATAATAATAATAATAATAATAATAATAATACAAATAATAATAATAATAATGACATTATGTTTATTTGCCATAAGTGATGTATGTTTGAAAAAAAAAAAAGTAAGAAAAATGGTTTGCCACACTTATTGGCAGAGTCGGTGTTCAAATAAATTTTTAGTTTTTTTGGCATGGACCCAATTCTTAAGCATCGTCCACAAATTTTTTGTTTTATAAGCCTGCTATATTCGTTCCACAAGCAGCGTTGATGTGTTTTTGGGGTCAAATTTTAACTGCTGGTTATTTGAGGTTCTTCTGAAGAACACATCCACTTTCTGCAATACATCAGTTCCACTGAGAGCAAAACAGCCCCAAAGCAAAATGCTTCAGTACTACCACCACACTTAACAATTGGTCTTAATGGCCTCACTTTTACTCTTCCTAACATTCCTCCCATCAGAATTGTCCTCCAAAGTCTTTTTCTTAGTTTGTGTGTTCAGCTGCAAACATTAGTCGAGATCCAGGTGTGGATTTCAAAGCAGGGGCTTTTTTCGTTGAAGGTAGACGTTTAGTGCATGTTGATGTAAAACTGGCCAGGCTGTGGTCATGGCAGGCCTGTGCCTTGTTGGGTCCTGGGTTGTTTCTAATCCACAAACCAATTTTCTCCTTCCTGACCTTGAGAAGGTGGCTCCACCTCCCAAAAACTTAAACTTTAACTGGTCTTGGAAGTTTATACATGGCTCCAAGAAATGTTCCTGATCTACCATCCTCTTTCTCAGATCTGTACATTGCCTCCCTGGATTTTCCTATTGTACTGTGTGTTGGTCAATGCGATGAGTACTGTCAAACTGTAGACAGAGAAGCTACCTGCTGTACAGTAGTCTATCATTATCCCCACTAACAGGAAGTAAGAAGGCATTGGGTTTACTAAATAAAAAATGGCTACATGTACATTTTGGACTTGTGTTGAGATCAGAAACCCCCATAATGCTTTTTATGATTGACAAGCTCAGAATCAGTGGTGAGTTGGCTGCATCGTAGCCAAAGATAAAGAGAACAAAATAAACATGTCAATCAAGAAAGCGCGGTCTTCAAATAAATGATTGTTTCATTCAAGATGGTTACACTTGTAATACTCATACAACGACATTTTGGTCTTGATAGCATTATTTCCTGTAATAATTAAATAAAACTATATTGTAAATGTAACCTCCAGACCTTAAGACCATGTCCTGACCCGACCAAATGGGGCAAAACAAAACAGTCATGACAAATAGATGTACTGTATGGTGTCGCAACTCAAATTAGTTTATTTCTTGGTTTCTTGCCTATTTTATTCAATAATTCTAGCAAATTCACATGTATATGATACAGTGTACATAGAAGTAAATGTTAGGAACACTCAGAATTTTGTACATTATCTCCCTTCTCAGAACACTTCCACAGAATAGCGTTTGTCAGAGTGCAGTGTGGTGAAAAAAAAAAATCACCATAACATAAAAAAGTAATGCTAATTACAAGTATGTGATGGAAATTACTCACAACCTTATGAAATGACAGCATCTCTCGATCAACAAGGGACAGGGCTCAAGTAAAATTTAATTTATAAGTAAAATCTGATTGTATGACATAATCATTTTGTGTTAGCTAGCTTTTATGAAGTATAATTATGCAGTTTTTTGCTATGCAGTTAGCAATATTATAAATACATATTACTATTAACACATTGCATACTGTATTATGCTGTTAGCAAGCTTGGTATTAAATAGCTCACTAATATCTTTGTGTATTAGATATTGATGATACAATCTAATTCATAGCATGCTATTAATATTAGCAAAGCTCACTACTTAGCTGAGTTGTGTCTCAGAGTAGTGGTGCATTTATTTAGCTGGCTAGTTTAGCTATAATTATGAGATTACTACAGTATACACTTTAAAAATAACTTCAAAATAACGTGAAAATATCTTGAATCTAGTCTAATTTGTTACCAAATTTCTAAATAAAAAACAAGCCAAATATAAATTTATTAAGTTCAAGCTTGTCTTAGTTGGGCTAAGAGCCACATTTGGTAACTTGTATCAGTACCTCAAGAAAAACACATTGGTTAAATATGTTTGTATATTTGTTTTTTTTTGCATTTTTGAAATTTTAAATGAATATGAGTTTAATTATGTTTTTAAGAATTTTGGAAAAACGATTACCCTAGTCAGGCGAGAAATATATAGTAACTTTACTGAATTTACTTTATTTGCAACATAAAAATAACTATAATAAATTGAATATATATATATATATATATATATATATATATATATATATATATATATATATATATATATATATATAAAAGTATTGTAATCATGAAATTTCCATTAGTGTCCTATAAAGGGTGAAAAATTTGCTATTTGGATTTGTTGTAATCTTATATTAAGAACAAATAGATAGAAGATAAGACTAGATAGAAGATATTTTTAGCTGCTATGATATAATTTTTGCAGTGTGTAAAAAAAAGATGTTTTATGTGTTCACAGTGATGTGGTTAATTAATGCTCCGCCCCTTGTTGACTGAGTGTTTTCTGCTTTTTGTGAAGTTGAGATGTACCATATACGTGCTTAATTAAATGAATCGAAATTGAGGTAAATAAATTTAATTTCAAGGAAATTATAAACTAAAGTAAAAAAAAATAAAATTAAACACATAATGTTCCTTTTAGGCACTTTCGAGACTCTGTATACTTATACTTTTACATGCTATTTATTATATTGTAATAATAATAATAGTATTATTATTATTATTATTATTATTATTATTAATGATGATGATAATAATAATAATAATAATAATAATAATAATAATAATAATAATAATACATGTACAAAATAAAATAAAATCATAATTACACTTCTTGGTAAAATTAGAAACCCCTCTTACAAAAAAGGGAACACCTTCATTACACATAAAATATTTCCACAGTGTGTTTGTATGTTTGCATACAGTATATTACAACAGTTTTGGTCAAGAAACTCAAAAACAAGTAAAAAAAAAATTAAGAAATTATGAAAACTTGCAAATCTACTTTGTTATTTCTGCACTGGAAGGCTGAATTAGCTTAATGCTAACATAGCTTACACGCAATAGAAATTAGTTAAACCCAAAATTGCCGCCTGATTTGTAATAAGCATGTGAGAGTATACCGGCCTGATTTGTAACAAGTAAATCTGTCTAATTTCTACTGTCTCTGACGGATTTGTAATCAGTATCTCAGAGTATGTCTGCCTGATTCGTAATAATTGTTCCTAGATCACTTATATAATAATGAAATAATAAAAATGTGATATATGTTGATTATTATTATTACTATTATTACAATATGACAGTTATAAAGTAAGATTTGTAATTGGTATCATAAAGAATTCCTGCTTGAGGATAATTATGTTCCAGGCAAAATTTTTAACAAAAAATGGCAGACAAATCCAATAACCCAAGACGCCATGATGACACTTCACATTTCCCATGAGATTAAAGGGACTAGGCTCCAATTTTGCTTAGCTCAATTAGGCTTGTACGACATTTCAGACGCCAAACACATCTAAATTTGGGGTAATATACGTTACATAAAGGTATACGTTCTGTAGATCAAGTGACCTTTTAACACACCGGTCATTTTGAACGTAATTTAATTAAAATAAAAAACATAAGGGCAGAGTTTATCACTTCAGCGTCGACTGTCTCCTGAGAGTTTACGGCCAGTCGTCCCATGCTGTCAGAATCAAAAGGGAACCGTACACCCTTGACCCTAACACAGGCCTCCTGTCATCTCCTATTCATCATGAAAAGGGCTGTTTGGGTCTAAAAGTCTTTTTAACTTGCAGTTACCTCAATAAATCCTGTGCCAGAGATGACACCGAGCCTTACAGTGGACAACGAGTGTGACGTTTAAAGGTTTAAAAGTGTCACCAGTGTAGAACCTGAAGATAATTCCATGCCTCTGGATGTCTGTTTCTCTTTATGGTTAGCTTTGTAGCTTTCATTAGTAACACACACTCTCATTAACTTGTCGAGAGCGGTAAGAATTAAAGGCACAGCTTGGAAATGTGGTCAGGTTTGGTGATCATTTTTCTTGTCGAAATGCTACAAACTTTTGTATGGTTGTTTTTTTAACCGCGTATCAGAAGCCACATCAGCCATTTTGTTAGACAAAACTCGCATCATAGTCCCAATGCAAAAATGAAGAAGCAAACTTCACTTCACACACCTGACCTGTCTTTAATTTTAGCCCTCTGATTTCAGGTCAGCCTGAATGGCTGGGGAAGTGCATGCTGTGATGCTGTGTGTTGCGTTTCTTCGTTGTTTCTGGTTTATATTAAGTCAGCGGTCACCGTGTGCTATTTATGTGGAGTCCTGTGTCTCTCATTTATTACAGCCTTCGTTTAAGCCATTTGATTTTAGTTAACCTGAATGTTTAATAGGGCATCAGGTTGCTGTGTGTGTGTGTGTGTGTGCGCATGTGTGCTTGCGCGTTTGTTTTTTTCCTCATGTTTTTGTCATTCCTGATCTAGGTCACTATGGTATGACCGTGCTCTTTTGTCATGGTGATGACCCTGACCAGGTAGCTACAGGATCAACTTACTTTCCTGTTCAGTTTCCCTGCATTTACCAGGACCACCATGACACCCAGACCTTGTTTTCTGTTCCTTAAGTTTTTCATGCTTCGCTTCAATGTCAAAGTAATTTAAAAAAAAAAAAAAAAAAGATAAAACCGGCTAGCAGAAATTATTACCGCAAACATGTTGGACTTATAAACCTGGTAGCAACTGTTAACTTAATTTACCATGGCAACAGAGTAACACTAAAAGTAAGTTTTACCAAAATGTTAACTCAAAAGGTATTAATGACAAATGGAGTTGCCATGGCAACTACAATGTATTATGACAACAAAAAGTAAACATGACGACACAAATTTACCCTAAAATGTAATTAAAAAAGTACCGTCAGCACAAAGAGTTACCATGGCAACATCTCCTATTCATCAAAACTGTATCATAACAAAATAAAGAAAAAATACCATTGGCACAAGAAGTTACCATGGCAACAAAAAGCTAAAGATTTACCATAGCACCAAGTTACCATGGCAACGAAAAGTTGTTATAATGGTAAATAATTACCATTGAGACAAAAAATTACATGATTATTATTATGATAACTAAAAAAAGAGTTACCATGACAACATACTGTAACACAAGTTACCATTTTCTAGCAATCTAAAATTACTGAGTCAACCATAGCGAGAAAGAAAAAACATTTTAGTAATGTTTTCATGACAACAGGGTTATTGTGGTATAATAAGAATAAATAAAAGTTGCCACAGCAACAAAAAGTTATCATTGCCACATGGTTACTGTGGTAACAAAGTTATCATTTCAACCAACATAGCAACAAAAAATTGGCAACATAAAAAAAAGATTATCAATTACCATGGCAACTATATCAGTCAAAACAAAAACTGTTACCATGAAAACAAAAACAAATGGTTTCTTAAAAAAAAAAAAAGAGTTAGCATTAGCACACATCCTTAGCATAAATTTCTTTATCTATAGCTCGACTTTCTTCTTTAAACTTCCTTCAAGTAGTTTTTTGGTGCCAGCAGTCTCTCAGCCTCCAGGCAGCATGGCTTTAGTTATTCACTTGCATAATGTTCAACATTGCATATTTATGGCATGTTTTACATAATTTACCTCTTTTTTTTTTTTACTGTAAGCCAAGACAGAGCAACAGCTTCATTGAAACTTTGATTATTGAGAGCATGTGCACTGTAAGGATTATAATTGCGTTAGCGGTGCAGACTGGAGTGGATAGACGGACTGATGTCCTGCAGCGTCATCTGAGTGGATTCCAAAAGTCGAGACGAAGCATGAAGTCACCCTGCGTTCACACAGCTCGTTTTGTTTTTTTTTACAGCCTGTCATCACCTGAATGTTTCAGCATCAGGAGTTCAGATCTCTGACTGGGAACGTATTACTGTGAGCCGTGTTCAGAGGGAAGTGTGGGTAGTGAGAAACTAATAGTGTAATTTCACACTAAGTAAAAATATTGGCCAAAAGAAAAGCTTCTTGATTTTTTTCCCACACAGAAAGAGACGTATCTTATCCAGAGGTCTTGCTTTTCTCAACAAAAAAAGAAAAGGGGGAATTAGTCTAAAGTTAGCTCTACTTGTATGCCTGCTTTTTCAATTTATTCTTTACATGCTTTAAAAAAAAAAATTAAGAAATAATAGAATGAGCTGCATCAAGTGCTATTTTATAACCTGCTGAATAATGAGGCGGAAGCAAAAGAGTTCAATTAAACCAGATTCACTGTGATTAATGTAATAATTACAATCAGACAATTTCAAGTAAAAATGCTAATTATAAAATAAATGTGAAAACTAGAAAATTTGCTAAGGTTAATATTTGTGTGCCAAGAATAAATGCACAGTAAAACAGGAAATATTTCCTGCTGAGTAATGAAGCATCCTTATTCCCTTCACTTGATCACTGTAACCTGAGAAGTAATTAAACTGAGTAAACTGCTGCTGTGTGAACGCAGAGGCTTTTTGTTGCTAACGATGCATGTTGGAACAGCACAAGCTAGGTAGAGTTGCTGTTTGAAATGCACATAACTAGACCATGTAATACATTAGTGAAGCGTGTGATTGTGATGATTAAGCAGATGCTATGGCTTGACGAACAGGAATGTGGTTTCCTCACACGACGGAGGTTGCCGTGGACTTGGGCATGATGCTCTGAGCGAGATCTTCCCGATTGATCTTTTTAAGTGCCGCACAAAGCGCATCAACACTGGCGGAGTCGTGGCTCGCCCAGTCACTAAGCAGCGCTCGGACCGGCCTCTCCTCCTGGCCGAAAGAGGCGATGCGCTCTTCTTCGTAGCCGAGCAAGCCAGCAAGGCTGGACCAGTCATTTTCCAGAGGTCCCTCATCCTCCAAGAGCTTCTCCAGTTCCTCACGAGCATGCAGCGGCAAACTCAGGCCTCCGTCGATCTTCACCACTGAGAGAGAGATTTTTATATACATTATTCATGGCTAATGGAGGATCTTAAGTAAAATTATAAACTTTTTAGCTCCATGATCAGTTGCGGCCGGTCAATAAGGGGCGCTGGGGCGCCGCCCCCTTAAAGTTAGGCATGTGTTAAAGAAGAATGTTACTTTAACATGTAATTATTTAACATAATAAATATTTATTTTAATAATGAAATAAAGTCATTTAGTCACAATATTGTTAAAAAATATTTGAAAAGCATGTGATTTTAAGCTGAGCTCTAATTGTATTTTTTCAAATCATACTTGGGGTGCAGCACTGTGCGCCCTGAATCCCTCCCACTTTTGTTCTTAGCGAATCAATATTGTTTTTAAACATTTGGGCTCATGTGATTGGACCATTCTTAACGAGTCTTATTAACGGTCAGCAGATTGTTAGTAGTAATAGTGATTGATGTGGAAGGCAGATAAATATGAGAAGAAATTTTGTAATTTCTTTGCTAAAATAACCCTTTGCAAGGCGATTGGACAAAGAGAGAAAAAAAGAGCTTGGACCAGATCCACATGATCTTTTAATTAAGCAGCAGTCAAGTGATCACGACCGAGCTCACACTCTGTGCTTTTCCAGCACTTCTTATGGCAAGCGGAGCTGGCTGACCGGATGCGATGTGAGTCATGCTTTTATTTTATATGACTAGTAATGATGCTTGATCACTTGTTACAGTAAATGGCTATTTACAGGCGATTAACAAAAGTTTAATTTTTATTTTATTTGCCCCCCCCCCCCCCCCCCCCAAAAATAAATAAATAAATAAATAAAAATTGCACCAGCTGCCACTGTCCATGATAAATACACTTTTAAAGTTTGCCATTCCGGCATTTTAGGGTGTCTTTATTTGTTTACAGGTCTATAAGCAACCGTTGCATGCCGTTATCAAAAAACTAGAGTTTAAAGTTAAAGCTGACAAAAACTATTCAATGAATCTTTATAAAACCTTTAAAGAAACCCCAAACAACAACTCAATTGTTATAAACTTTTGGCCTCATGGTATAACAGATACGTGTGCAGGTTCAAGAGCATGGCAGAGTTTTTCTCTTTTCCCCAAACCTGGATGTTATTTAAATGGCCCTGTAGCTACATACATACCTAAAAACGTGTGTGTACAGTATGTGTGTGTTTGTGTGTGTACCTGTGTGAGACAGGCCTTGTCCCTCCTGTAAACTCTGGCTATCTACAGAAATGCCACTGTCGCTGTGTAGTTTTTCTCCCTCGGGAGACGGCGTCTGGCTCGGGTTCTCTGTGCCGGATCGATTACTACCCTCTTGCTTGTTGTGTTTGCAGCTCTTCCACCTGAAATGCAACACGCAGTGCACACACACACACACACACACACACACACACACACACACAGACAAATGTTTCTAAAATCTACTTCTAAAATTGAACACATGATCCTAGGAGAGGGGAGCGCTCCTCCACCCTGGTCACCAACACACCACCACGCTGTCAACAAACATTAACGATGTTAAACTCTGAATCCCTGAGATGAAATAATATGAATAAGACATAATGAAACTTTTGCTCATTTTCTCCCTTGTCTGTTTAACATTTCGTGGGCAGGAAAACTTCCTGCTTTCTCGACATCGGACAATTGTATCCAACCCACAGTCCAACAGCTCGGCTGATGCTTCATGCCGTATTCATTTAAAAAGGGTGCAGTAAGAAAATCTGACTGCCTTCTAATAAATAGAAACTAGAAGCTAAACACAATAATCCTGTCTGTTCTGCTATAGTCATTACAGTGTAGCTTATGTGCAAGACACCACAATTTGTTTGACCCTAACCTACTTTATTTTGGGGATTTGGTGAGAGATGGTCAGAAACTGTCAGGGAAAATATGTCCAGGATTTTTATTTAAATAACAGGCACTGGTTACTTTACATCCCTTGGCCTGCCTTAGCAGATCAATATACACTAATGTATTAGACACCAGATTTCCTGCTCTTTTAAAGCAGGTCAAAGGCCTCGAGTTGCTTAAATATTTCACGTGTCCTCAATACGCAATCCAACACTTAGACACGCTCTTAACTGGACACAAATCCCATTTCCTTTACATCCACTCGACAAGCTGTTAGCAGTTCCAAGAAGAAAAAAAAGGAGAAAATGCTAATTTAATGTTAATGCAGTGGCTGAAGGATAAGGACTAAAATGGCAGCTGGGATTCCTAAACACACTGATAACAAACTCAAATCAAATTCAAATTTTCATTTTATTTGTCACATACACAGTCATACACTGTACGATATGCAGTGAAATGCTTATACGACCGCCAGTGACCTTAAAAAATAAAAACTTATACGTAAGAAATAAATAGGAATACAAAAAAATACGAAAGAAAATAAATTTAACTAGTAAAATAAACTGTACAAATAAGGGCATAATAAAATTATTACAAAATATAGAAATATAGAAGAAAAAAAAAAAATATATATATATATAGAGAGAGAGAGAGAGAAATTTTTAAACTTTGAAAGTGACAATGGTTGTGCAAATATGCATAAAAAGTGACTTATTAAAGTGTCTTGTGCAATGGTCCAGAAATTTAAATATAAATATATAGTGCAAGTGTATATATTTATAAATATATTTATGTTGGGAGTTTAAAAAGACGTTATTAGTCCTGTGTGGTGGTGTGGTTGAGAGTCATAGTATAAAAACTAATAAATGCTGTGTGTGCTTGTTTCTCTCTCTCTTTTTATCTGTTCGTTTCGATTCTAATTCCCCCAGATCTCTATCCGATTAAGCCTTTGTGGGATGTGCTGGACGAACAAGTGTGATCCATAAAGGGTCACGCGCCTCAGTACTCCATGCTTAAACAAGACACAGCTGTTTTAGATGCACATGATCTACACCATCTTAGTCCGGGTGTTTTAATGTTCTCGCTGATTGGTGCTATTTCTACACCTTCAAAGGGGAAGTGAATTGTGATTGGGTGTGGAGGAGGTGGCAGTGAAGTGTGACCAGTTGTGGGTGTGGGGGAACGAAATCTGACTGTGGAAGGGGAAGGTGAAATGTCATTGGGTGTGGGGAGGGTGAATTGTAAACTATAGAGGGTAAAATGCTAGTAGATGTGGGGGAGGTGAAATGTGATCAGGTGTGGGAGAGGGTGAGGTGACATGTGATTGGGTGTGAGGGAGTGAAATCTTGGGGTGAAATGTTAGTGGGTGTGGGGGAGGGGAAGTAAAATGTGATTGAGCGTGGAGAAGGGTGAGGTGAAATGTGATTGGATGTGAGAGGGGGAGGTGAAATGTGATTGGATGTGAGAGGGGGAGGTGAAATGTGATTGGATGTGAGAGGGGGGAGGTGAAATGTGATTGGATGTGGAAGGGGGAGGTGAAATGTGATTGATGTGGGAGGGGGAGGTGAAATGTGATTGGATGTGGGAGGGGGAGGTGACATGTGATTGGATGTAGTGGAGGAGGTGAAATGTGATCAGGTGTGGGAAAGGGTGAGGTGACATGTGATTGGGTGTAGAGGAGGAGGAGGTGAAATGTGATTGGGTGTGAAAGAAGGGGGGGTGAAATGTGAATTTAATGTGTATTTGTAATAGTTCTGTTAAGCTGCTTTGAGGCAAGGGACATTGTTAAAAGCACCATACAAAAAAAATTAAATCGAATTGAACCATGATGAGGTAGGGGCGCAGTTAAACATGACCGGGGGGGCGGGGGACAAGTGTTTCTGCTCACCTTTTGATGACGATGAAGGCGACGAGGCCAAGCAGCACAGCCGGTACGATGGAGGCATACAGGGGAATGAGATTGTCACCCAGGCCCAGCTTCGTGGGTTCTGGCCCAACGGTGGGGTCTCTACTCTCAGGGATCTCTGTAGGTTCTGGTGGCCCTTCCAGTGGAAAGTTGACATCAAATGGAGGCTCACTGTCCTCCAGAGTGGGCAGTGGCGTGCTTGAAGTATTCACAATACTTAAGTCCACTGGGAGGAGGAGAAAAACAATGTTACCATGATAGCATGTTCCAATCTGTAAACAGGTTTTAGCTTCATCCTTGTCTTTAATGTTAGGAGAAAATGTTATTGAATTCGGCGAGAGACATCAGACCTCGGGCAACATGGAGGAAAAACAAAGCAAGAAGCAAACAACATTACTGCCACGGCTGCTTTTATTCTGTCTGCTGTGAAAAGTTGGAGCGAGTGAGAGATGGACAGGCGGATGAGATTAGACATGATTCGATCGGAAGCCGTAATAAACACACTCTCGCTCCGAGTCAAGGCTAATGCACACTAAAGCAGGCACGTGCTATATTGGGCCTGGAGCTACAGGATGTTCTGCTGCAGGGACAGATGGACGCACATATTGAGGATCATCTGATATTCTGAGCACAGATGCAAGGGGGGGGGGGAGGGGGGGGGACACCACACAATGATGGAGGGGGAAGGAGAAGGTATTGTTTATGGGAGGAAAGTATGGCAATAAGATCATGGAGCAAAAACTTACAGCTACAGTTTTATTACAAAGAGCTTGCATTGGAGACTCCTTCCTTAAGTTGTAAATAAACACATATCTACAGAAAACCAAATCAAATGATATGAGCTTTAAATTAGGGTTTTATTTTGTATACTGTGTTTTTTTTTTCTGAACTCCCTGTTCCCGTTTCCCAGTGCCATATATACACCATATCAATACACACACAGACAGACACACACACACACACACACCCTTACTCCCCAGAGCCAGGACACCAGACACCAGCATGGACAGAGATCCTCTTTGTGGTGTACAAAACACTCTCAGTCTTTTGGTTGCACTCTCTCTCCATATATCTCATCTTCTATCTCTCTCTCTCTCTCTCTTTCTCTCTCTCTCTTTCTCTCTTTATCTTCGCATCTCTTTTATGCACTGCTCAGGCGGACTCCATCAATAAAGACCAGACTCCCGTCTCACTCCCCCCGCTCCCCTCCCGGTACCCTTTCTCAGTTCTTCTTCTTCCGCACTTCATGTTTTTACCACTTCATTGTTATCAGACTTCCCAGTTGTTGGTTTTTTTGGTGAAAGAAGACAGACAAAATAGAGAGAGAATTGCGGTGTGTGTGTGTGTGTGTGTGTGTGTGTGTGCATGGATGTTTCCTCATTAGATACAGTAATTACACTCTAAATGGAAGCAGATGGACTCTGCCATTTCAGAGAGGTTTTTTAAGAGATTAGGTTACGGTCTATTGGGTTACGCTTTATTGGTTTGGTGTATGAGTGTTATTTAAATATCAATTAACAGGGATTCAATGACATGAGAAAATTCGAATGATTTCAATTTCGCTCTAGGTCGAATATGTTGATTTGATTTATGTGGAAAAAACAAGCAATTATACGCATTAAGCGCTGATCCGAAGGCTGCTCGTTGCCATTCAGAAGACGTAGGAGATGATAATACCCATAATTCCAAGAACAAAGCGAGTATAAAGCCAAGTATTCGACTAAAATAAATTAATTAATGAATAAACACGGGTCGGGCCACGCCTACTGGAGACCAACGACACGTACATCAGGCACGTCTGAACTGTCAGTTGCTGATGTTAACATGAAAATAAGGACAAAAAACATTTAGGACTTTGTAGAATCCAAAAAAAGAAAGGGTTCTCCACACAACTTTGTTTATCCAGAGGGCCAATAAAATAAATAAATTTGACAGTGTGTCTAAAATTATCCACACTCCAGTTATATTGATACAGTTATATTATTTTATCAGCGCTTTCCGTTCAAGGTTACCAGTTCCAGCTCACTGCTATGCAGGTGTGAACGTGTTACATCAGTTCATTTGTAAAAAAATATATATATAATGGGATTGGGATTTGGGATTTGCACGAAGGACAAGCAGCATGCAATGATTTGTGTTTTTGAGTTCGGAGGGTGTATTGGTGCCATTATTTATTAAAGACTTTGTGCACACTTTAGAGAAAACATTTGGATATCTGCAAAAAAAATAAATAAATTTGGATACTCTAAGAAAGGAGAAAGTTTCTTATAGAGAGAATCATTACTGGTAATGAGATGTGGCTTCATCACTTCGAGCCTGAGAGTAAACGGCAGAGCCCGGACGGAAACACCGTCAATCGCGGACCAAGAAAAGGTTCAAAAGTCGACCATCAGCTAGAAAATTCATCAGTGCATACAGTTTTCTGGGATTCTCAAGAGTCAGAAGTATTGGAACATCATCAGGAAAAAGGTTTAACAATCAACAGTGCTCGTTACAGTAAGATGCTTATTAAAGAGCTGAAGACTTCAGATTAAACACACAGGACTGATATGTGAGGGTGTCGAGATCTTGCATGATGATGCACGTCTGCACTCTTCAGCCCACACTGTCGACACTGAGGTGTTAAAGCGTCCTCACTATAGTCCTGATTTTCACTCCATCGGACATTCACCTGTTTGGTCCCCTGAAAGTGGCCACACGAGGGTAAAGATTCACTTCCGATGAAGAAGTGAAGACAGTGGTGCACTTGTGGCTTGCAGCTCTACACTAAAACATTTTTAATGAGAGAATTCGAAAGATTGTTGACAGATAGACAAAGTGTACTGAAAAGGAAGGAAATTTATATATTTGTCTTTTTTAAATGGAATTATATTATGCAGCCAGAGTGGTGCAGATAATTTTCGACTCATCCTTGTACGGAAATAAATAAACTTGTGATCTGAAACATGATTTTTGTTTGTTCAGTATTTCCACTTTTTGATTCACTTATCCATCTGCATACATGTTCTGTAGAAGTGGGAGAAAGGGTTAGGACGAGGACATGAAGGAAACCCACACGGAGCGAACGTCTGAAGCTCCACCCACTATCAGTATGTCTGTAAATGTCGTAAAAGTAAAAATATCAGTAGAACAAATTCATAAAACTAGATCCTACACAAGCTAGGGAGAAACAATAATGTTTCTTTTTTTTTCCAAAACGAGACATGTTTTACTCTCTTATGCCGATACAGACACTGAGATGAACTTTGTACCAACCAATTGAGGACGCCATGGAATGTTGTGTTCAGCTCCCTATACATTGTTCTTGGGTGTTGCTAGCAAAACTGTGTACACGTCTAACTAAAACTGTCTAACATCTGTCTCCTTCCCTGAAACACAAGCTCGCGATACCAGGATCAGTACAGGTGCGTACCCCAGTCGAGATGGAGCATGTCTGGGAGGAAAACCATTCATCTACTCTTGTTTATTACTCAGAGTTTACTACCCTGTGTCACTGCGACAAAAAAGGAAGCCCCCCTCCCTCTCCATACACACACTTACAAATACAGCGCGTGTTAGTGCAGGTGTGAACGCCTCGTTAGCTTAAAGGTGTGACAAAGCACAAAAAATGATTCGTCCCACCTCTCAATGTGGGTTATTTTGTTTTTAGAGCACTTACTACTTAGCTACCATCGGAGCAAGCCTTGTCATGCCAGGCCAGGGTAGAAAATGTGCCTCTGTGTGTGTGTAGCCGGGTTCTCTAGAGCAGAAACGTTCCCAGAGGTCAGACTGTGAAACCTGATAAGGCAGGAAAGAAACTTTATCTCTCTTATCGACTGCATTCACTTCTCCACATCTGCTCTTTCACTCCTTTTACTTCTTTTTTATCCGTTTTTCATCTTGAGAGTGCATCTGCCTCGTCGCATGTTTACTCCTCCTCCTCCTTCTACTCCTGAGACGTACAGCTTCGGTCATATGCACATACCAAAAAAAGATGAAAGCGTTAAAAAAAATCTCAACTTTTTCACGAGGATGTTGGAAGCGCCAAAGTTCTTCAGATTGGTTCAGAATTCAGTGAGAGTGTACAGTACTTTGGCAGACATCCAAATAAAACTATACATTTGAATTGAAAGTTGAATTGGTTTTAATCCAGGAATAAGCATGGCATATATAGCAAATTTTGGCTTTCAGTTTATCCAATCATAGGAACTGATGTCAATTATTTAGCTGAAGGCAGCTTGTCATGGTTAAGTCAGTCAAAACCAAATGTTTGTCCTTCGAGATGAAGAAGTGTGTTTATTCTGAGCTCTCATCTGTTCTGAATCAGAGGTAATCCTGTTCAGCACAACTACAGAATGAAATTTAACACAAATATATCACTGATTATTAGTCGCAGCCATAAAAACTAATAGAGGACCCTGAATAAAGAAAATGTTTTTTGTTTTTTTTAAACATAGTATCCCCACCGTATCCCCACGAGTTACTCGCACCCCTGACATTGGTATTCAATACGAGAACCTAATTTAAGTGATGATTTCTCAAAACACAGCTTGTAGATCTTCACCTTGGTCCTTTAAGACATCAGTAAAGCCATCACTAGAAGCAGAAATTCTGGAACGAATTCCCAGCACATGTCTAATTCTATCGGTTGTCTCACGTCTTGACGCGATGCAGTATAAAGGCATCTTTTTTTGCCGCTAATGAAGTCGGAGCACTCTTGCAGTTTAGATGGTGAGATAAGAGAACACAAGCTTAACCCACAAAAAAACCATAAAAGACACAAGCATTCACTCCTTATAGGGAGTGACACTGGGATTCTGCTCGGGTGAAATGTAATGGTGGCCTCAGTCCTTGAGGTCGAAAAAATGCCAAGGGCTATAAGCCACGTGCTTGAGCTTTACCTCTTGGACCTTTGTGGTGGGGAGAAAAAAATTAAACATTTTAGGCGCCATGATAGGAACTGGACAGACTTTATTGCATGGAAGCGTGGCGAGAAAGACGCAGCGAATTGGAGGGTGATGGAGGGATGCAGGGGTGAGAGAAAGGACGGCAATGAGAGATAGAGAAGCCTATTAATGCAGCGTCTCTCCAAGCACAAAAGCCACACATTGTACGAGGCATCGGGCTAAGGTGAAAGGTCAGCCTCAGCCATGATAACTCTATCAATGCCCTGCTGTGGAGGGTCGGGGCACAATGTGTTCTCACACACACTCCGGGTGATAATCGAATGACGGACAGAAACTGGAATTCGACAGGGCCGCACAGTCACTCAATCAACCCGATCTTCCATAATGGCTTTGTTTCGAACCTCTGAGTCAGGAACTTTCGAGGTCAGACCCACAAAATTCCCTTGGGTTTCCATTCAAGCACCACTTCCTGCTTCTTTGTGGATGTAGTATGCTTGCATTGATTCTCTCCATTTATACCAGAGCACCATTGAATTCTACAGTCGTGGAAAAAAGTTTTGAGAATGACACAAATATTAGTTTTTACAAAGTTTGCTGCTAAACTGCTTTTAGATCTTTGTTTCAGTTGTTTCTGTGATGTACTGAAATATAATTACAAGCACTTTATATGTTTCAAAGGCTTTTATCGATAATTACATGACATTTATGCAAAGAGTCAGTATTTGCAGTGTTGGCCCTTCTTTTTCAGGACCTCTGCAATTCAACTGGGCTCTCAATCAACTTCTTGGCCCAATCTTGACTGATAGCAACCCATTCTTTTATAATCACTACTTGGGATTTGTCAGAATTAGTGGGTTTTTGTTTGTCCACCCGCCTCTTGAGAATTGACCACAAGTTCTGGGATTAAGATCTGGGGAGTTTCCAGGCCATGGACCCAAAATTTCAACGTTTTGGTCCCCGAGCCACTTAGTTATCATTTTTGCCTTATGGCACGGTGCTCCATCGTGCTGGATAATGCAACCAAACTGTTGTTCGATTGTTGGAAGAAGTTGCTGTTGGAGGGTGTTTTGGTACCTATTTTTATTCATGGCTGTGTTTTTGGGCAGAATTGTGAGTGAGCCCACTCCCTTGGATGAGAAGCAACCCCACACATGAATAATCTTAGGGTGCTTTACTGTTGGCATGACACAGGACTGATGGTAGCGCTCACCTTTTCTTCTCCGGACAAGCCTTTTTCCAGATGCCCCAAACAATCAGAAAGAGGCTCCATTGGAGAATATGACTTTGCCCCAGTCCTCAGCAGTCCATTCACCATACTTTCTGCAGAAGATCAATCTGTCCCTGATGTTTTTTTTGGAGAGAAGTGGCTTCTTTGCTGCCCTTCTTAACACCAGGCCATCCTCCAAAAGTCTCACTGTGCGTGCAGATGCGCTCACACCTGCCTGCTGCCATTCCTGAGCGAGCTCTGCACTGGTGGCACTCCGATCCCGCAGCTGAATCCTCTTTAGGAGACGATCCTGGCACTTGCTGGACTTTCTTGGACGCCCTGAAGCCTTCTTAACAAGAATTGATCCTCTTTCCTTGAAGTTTTTGATGATCCTATAAATTGTTGATTTAGGTGCAATCTTAGTAGCCACAATATCCTTGCCTGTAAAGCCATTTTTATGCAACGCAATGATGGCTGCACGCGTTTCTTTGCAGGTAATCATGGTTAACAATGGAAGAACAATGATTCCAAGCATCACCCTCCTTTTAACATGTCAAGTTTACCATTCAAACCCAATCAGCCTGACATAATGATCTCCAGCCTTGTGCTCGTCAACATTCTCACAAGAGAATTCACAAGACGATTACTGAAATGATCTCAGCAGGTCCTTTAATGACAGCAATGAAATGCAGTGGAACGTTTTTTTGGGGATTAAGTTAATTTTCAGGGCAAAGAAGGACTATGCAATTCATCTCATCACTCTTCATAACATTCTGGAGTATATGCAAATTGCTATTATAAAAACTTAAGCAGCAACTTTTCTAATTTCCAATATTTATGTAATTCTCAAAACTTTTGGCCACGACTGTAGATTCTTAGTCAGACAGGACGGAATGGAAATTCTCTGTAAGGAGAAATAAATTCCTGTGTTTCTTTCATGACAAGACGGACATGTAGAAAATCACTTGCACCATTCAGGATCTCTCCTGACTCCTGGCTGATAGAAAGTGTGTAAGACTCTGTGTGTGTGTGTGTGTGTGTGTGTGTGTGTGTGTGTGTGTGTGTGTGTGTGTGTGTGGGCGTGTGTGCGCGCGCGTGTGTGTGTGTGCATGTTCGCACGGCAGTGCACTTGGCTGGCTTAACGGTTCTCAAAGAAAACATGTGTTCCTGTTCATTCTCCCCGGGTTGGTAACGGTGGGAGAGAATTGCAAATGACTGGAAGAGAAATGCAGATAAAAAAAGAAAAAGAAAAAAAGGGCATGTATCCTGTTTGTCTTTTTTCCCTTTACTTACTGTCTGATCCCTTGTTCATGACCTCTACCTTTTGTCTCTGCCATTGTATCCATGTCACTAAGTAGATTTAGCGATATAGCAATGAAGCTAAACCATACCCTGTCAGGCTAAAAACGAGTGTAATTGATTGGATCCTTCTTTCCTGGGAGTCTTCACTTCCCCTTGGTCATTCATCACACGCCCACATGGTAGAAGCTCTGAAACTGATCCGTTTATTAATGAGATTACACACCACTTTCACGGAGCCTCCTCCGCTAACCCAAATGGCTTCCTGTGTGGCCCCATCCCCCACCACACACACACACACACACATCGCAGCAAGACCCAGGGGCACAATCGGTTCAGATGAAAAATTATTTCTGAATATTGTCTCCCGTCTGTTTCTTTTGCTTGATTTCGACTTTATCATGGTCGGGGAAAACCACTCTACACATAGTTTAGGTTGAAACCCACAGGCTGTGAGGAGATAAGAACCTGTCTTGTTGCCGGGCTTTCATCAGCTGAACGCTTTATGTCGTGTTTACAGAAGCAATCAACACAAATTGCAAGTCATCCACTCTATTTATTAACCCCTTGCCTACAGCAGGCTCTTGCAACTTCTGACCTTTCACCTCCTGCTCTAAGATAAACCCCCTCCATAATAATCTTCACAACGAGCAATGTGTCACTCTTAAATAAGTCGTGTGGTGTCATAAGTATTGAAACAGAGAGATAAAACTTTTAGACATTTTGTTTCCCACAGATGATGAGTTAGCCACAGGCTTGTCATCACATGTAGAGGAAACGACTTGCCCACAGAGAACTTGTTAGCCAAACTGACATAAAACGTACAAAACAAGCGAAGGAAAAAGTCACTAATTAGGACGTGTTACTACTTGACAGAAGAGCTGTCATTAACCGATCTGTATTTGCACATGTGAAAGCATGACCTTTATCTCCCTAGCGCCTAGCGTACAGACTTAGCATGCTCTGAGAAACAAACAAACTAAAATAGCTAACCATGCTGCTTATAAAGCTATTTTATTCCTAGAAGACAATCACCTTAGAATGATAGAGCTTTGCTGTTCTGTCTGTGGTAGAAATATTTAGCTCTTTTTAACAAGAGGTGGAACATTTTTCCAAACTGCTAGTACTTGTTCCAAAGTGCATGTCTCCTTCGTATTGTTGGTACAGATGAACGTGATACCTTCAGGCATTTGGTAATTGCTAAAACTTTAGCTGATGGCTCCTTAGCTAGCCATTTAGCTTTGCTAATAGAGTTGTTTGATTGGTTTGAAAATTGGTTTATTTTTACGAAGCAAGGAAAATATTTTTTTTTCTCAGCAGCCAAGAAAAAATGCTTTAAAATGCAACTACTGACATTCAGCTGCCTCATGCAATTGTTTTTATTTCATTTTATTTCATCTTATTTTAATATTCAAATAAGGTTACAGTAGTGCACAAACTTTAAGCAAAATAAAAGTGTCTTGTCATTAGTAGGTTATGCGATATATTGTTTTTTTTTTGTGTTTGGCTACTTTGCTGACACTCTCAAGCGATTTAGTCTATAATTTAAGTCAGAAGTTTACATAAGTTTAAGTTGACATTGTTAACACTGACTTTTTAACCACTTCACAGATTTCATGTTAACAAACTATAGGTTGATTGGGTATGTCTACTTTACACAAGAAATTTTTTTAACAATTATGTCCGGACAATAATTAACAATTTAACAATTATGTACGTATAGATAATGTCACTTATACTTCATTATATTATGAACTCGACTCTTAACATCTACCCATAAAAGAGAACATATCTCTCTAGTTCTGGCTTCCCTTTATTGGCTTCCGGTACAGTACCGAATTTATTTAAAAAAAATTTGGTCACGTTTAAATGTTTACATGGCCGTGCCCCACCCTAGCTCTCGAATCTGCTTCAGCCCTATGCCCCACCCCGGTCTCTCAGATCTTCGGATAAACTTTTGCTGACTGTTTCTAAAACCAAATGCAAGCTTAGGGGTGATCGGACGTTCTCTGTAGCAGCACCCAAATTGTAAAATGACCCACAATTGACTATTCGTGAGGCCACATCACTGAGGCTGTTTAAGTCCCATCTTAAAACTCTGATTTTATATATTCTGTTTGATTAGATATGTGTGTGATGCTTTTTTAATTGTTTTTTTTTTATTATTATTTTATTATTTATGTAAAGCACTTTGGGGCATTTCTGTTGTTAAAGTGCTATACAAATAAAGTTGAGTTGAGTTGAGTTATGATTCCGGGGGTCAAATGTTTACATATATTCAGTTAAATATGTTTGTAAACACCTTGGTTCCAGCTTGGTTTTTTAAATAAAAAAAAAAATAAAAAAAATCTTTAGGTAAAAATATGTGGACCTCCACATGTCACTAGTTCATCAGTTCAGGCAGTTTCCAAGTGCCTGAAGGTACCACATCATCTGTACCAACAATATTACTAAATTACCCTCAGAAAGGGAACGTCTACTTCTAAATGTCTAAAAGTACAAATCAATCCCAGATCAACAGCAAAGGACCTTGTGAGGACACTGAAGGAAACAGAAACAAAAAATATCTACTGACCACACTAAAACAAGACCAATATTGTTGTAATCTGGAAGGCACCCAGCAAGGAAGAAGCTACTGCTTCAAATCTACAGTCTGAAGCTGCACATCCTTTTTTTTCAAGAGCTTCCCTTTTGTAGAAATCTGATGAAACAAATCGTCACTTTCTGGCCATAATGACCATTGTTGTCTGGAGGAAAAAGGGGGCAGCTTGCAAGCCAAAGAACACCATCCTAACCTCGAAGCAAAGGGTTGGCAGCATCATACTGTGCGGCACTTTGCTCCAGAAGAAACAGGTGCACTTCACAAAATAGATGGCATCATGAGGAGGGAAGGTTATTATGATATATTTAAGCAACATCTCAAGACATCAGCTTGGTTGCAAATGGGTCTTCCAAATAAACAATGACCCAAATCATACTTCCAAAAATTGTGAAAAACTGAGTTTAAATGTTTTTGGATAAGATGTATGCAAACTTTAAGGCATGGAGATGTGACCACTGTGACTGCGCACCTCAAGGGTTGAGGATTCAATTCATGGCACAGTTCTGTGTGTGTAGACTTTGCATGTTCTCTTTGTGCTTGGTGTGTTTGCTCCGGGTACTCCAGTATCCTACCACCGTGCAAATACATGCAGAGTAGGCTAAATTGTGTTTCCAAATTGCCCGCGGTGTGTGTGCCCTGCAATGGATTGGCACCATCTCCTGGGATATGAGAATCAGGCTTTCTACGACCTTGTACAGAATGAGCGTTATGGAGAATGAGTAAATGAAACCTTCTGACTTCAGCTGTATGAATCCTTGACTGATAGTGTTCTAGCGTTCACTCTGCCAGTTTGAGAGTTGCAGAAGAAAAGTGATGTCATGAATCCATAGTGGATGGAAAACCAAAAATAACAGTTTTCAGGTTAGATGAACACATGGGGAACAAGTGAACAAGAGGGGTAAAGGTCACAGTCAGTGTTAACCCCTGACCTCTTGGTGTTCAGGTTGCTAGGCGGTTGGCAACAGTGACGCGTTGTTTTGAAGGGTTTATGGGATTTTTTAGGATTTACGATTATCAAGTGTTGCTTCCCTCTGCAAGTTCTCACCTGTTTCACTTTTTTGTTTTATCACCTGGCTTTTGCTGTTCAGGAGCATCTCAGCTTTCTCTCTCTCTCTCTCTCTCTCTTTCTCCCTCTCTCAGTTTACAGCTCACTCTCGCTGCATACTGTATATAGTTGCTATATTGTATAATAAATGAGAATAGGAACTGCATTATTTTGCAAATGTTAAATGTTGTGGTAATAGGTTGTTGGTTCATTAACAAAAAAACGTGATCAATAGCAAATACTGTGCTAAATAAAACACTGTTCTTCAAAGTGGTAAAGGGAATTCTCTTATCTTGGAAAACCAGCCACGCTTTCTTACCTTGGCACACGGTGTCGCTGAAGGATGTGCAATGCTGGAGCTCCTCTGTGTCCTCGCAGATGGTGCACGGCAGGCACAGGTTGAGCTCACTCTCCTGGTCTGAGTATGTATCTTCTGTGCAGGTCTCACATGAGGTGTCCTCGAGGGCAGAGCAGCGCCTCAATACGCCGCTGCCCACTGGACACGCCGTGCACAACTCGCACCGCCCAGAAAGTTGTGACATAAAGTAGCCGTAGTCACACACGCAGGTGGCATCATTGGCGTCGGTGCATGGCGTCTCCATGCGTAACAGCCCGGTGCAGTCTGTGCACTTCATGCATTGCTCAGTGTGGCTGAAGTTCTCTGAGAACGTCTCACCTGAAAGGAAGGAAACAATGTAAGACTTCTAAAGCTAGGCCCCAGCTCATTATCATGTTCTATGATGTAATTTTTTATAATATTATTAGTTAAACTGGTATTAGGGAAAAAATATCATTATCATCACATGTGATATTAAAAACCAGCAATAAGTAAACAGACAGATCAATTGATTAGTTTGTTCATTAATAAAGTCTGTTATAAAAAATAAGTTTAGTAGCTGCGTCGTATAAATTTTTGCAGAGCTGATCTAAATTAAACACAAAAGATCCATTCAGGTTTATTCAGCACATTCACTTCACATGATCATATGATGTTTTCAAAAGCTTTTAATAAAAACTGTTTTAAAAGCAAACCCTGTGATGAGAGCGTGAAATCAGAAAAATAAGGAAGCTCAGCATTGTGTTTAGGGTCTCATCTGACCCGCTTCCAGCCTCTGACCTTCCCCGAAATGAACCACTAGTCCAATATTCTAAGTCAGAAATAGAAATAGTTTTGCAAATTTGAGACAGGTTAGACATTGTGATTAGGGTCAGAAAGGTCCAGAAAGATTGCAAGCAACCATATCTTCTGGGAAAAAAATACATTTAAACATTTAAAGATGATGAAAAAAACATTGATTACGAATGACTAATTATGACTTTTTATTCATTCATCTTCAATCAGTAAGTGCTTCATCATGCTCAGGTGTAATGTGGGAAAAACATCCTTGAAGAGAACATGAGAAAGATTCACCTAAACTTAGGATTGCTTCTGTAAATACTTTATCTTTAAAATCTGACGTGTTATGGATGTTCTCCATCCACCATGGGGGCCAGTGGTGACCGCTGTATTTATTTCCATTTTTACAACCGTTGTAGGTCAATAGTCGCACGTGCATTCACACTACGGAATTTGGGAATGCCAACTAGCCTAATCTGCATGTCTTTGGACTGAGGGAGGGAACACACCAAATACAAAAAAAAAAAAAAACTCCACACATACAGACAGGCAGGAATCGAACCCAGACTCTGGGGGTGCAAGGCGACAGTGCTAACCACTAAGCCGCTGTTATTAAAATTTTAAGGAAATTTCTTATTCTATTGGAAGAAAATGTTGCTTCTTTCAAGAAATATATACATTTCTAAAACTAGCACAATGATCTGCAAATTAAAAAAGAAATTTAGCTTAAACTTTTTTGTACAATTTGATTAGAAATAAGCTTAATAATCTTATATTTGGTTTATCGCAATCTTATAAGTTAACATATTAATAGTACATATAAACGTAGATGTATTTGGCTGTATTCAAGATATTTCTACTTGTTTAGATATAATGCTGTTGCAGTGCTTTTATGTGACCTCATCAGAGATTCCACTACTTTGTTTTGATGTATACAGTATTTTTAAGCAGGACATGTTTTCATCAATCTTTTAAATTCATTGCAAAGACGTATCAACTATGCAATGTTGATCATTTCCATTATCTAAACACCAAAAGCTGTGTTATTTGTCTGCAGTATCCCTTCTCCCATTAGAGCACCTATTCCTGCATCTAGTGTTTCAGTCTTGTTCCTATTTGTTGCCCTAACCCTGTTTCTGTCTCAGATGCCACTGCAGACGCTGGCCGGTGCCCAAATACAGACCTGGGTATTGTCCTGCTGTTTCCTTAAGCTTTGCTTCCTTTTCTATTGTTCTCTCTCTCATTACATGATGCTGAAAAACTTGATTTGTTGGGTTGTCACATAGACTGTATAAGAACTGGATAAATGCTCTGTGACATCACCCAATAGGTTTAATGCGGAGTAATATTGAAGCTCCGTGTTAACTCCCATTTAATCCATAAATGGGTAAATGGTCGGAGCAAATGGAGCTCACACACCGTTGTTAGATGGAAAACTTAGTCTATCTTAGCTAAAATGCTAAGGTGGGTAACGTTAATTAATTTGCTAATGATGCTTTGCATTTGCATCCGTCACCCAAACCCTACCCTACCCTAATCTATGGGGACTAAAACCCTTTTTTGTGCCAGGCTTCAAACATGTTTATTTTTCTTGTAAAACTGGACATTTTAACATGGGGGTTTGTGGAGTTTGAATCACTTTTCGAGCCAGCCTTCCCAGTGTTCATTTGAGGAACTGCATGATTTGGAGCTTGCATGCTAAAAGTGTTTTTCAGAAAGTTGTCCCTGGATTTGTTATTGTCATTGCTGTCAGTTTGAGTTAAGGAAACTTTTTTCTTTTTACTTAAAAAAATTTAATCAAATTCAGATTCTATTTGGAATGGGCTGGCCAGCATTTGCATTGGGTGCATTGGGTTGTAAGTGCTGCCATTGTTGGTCGGCAATAACAAAAAGGTTTCACGCGCATTTGTCAAGTGCTGGAAAGTGCAGAACAAAGCTGGACGATCTACAATAACTGCAAAGATACTGTAGTTGAAAGAGCGTGCAAGCTCCAGCTCATCTGACAGAATACGTAGCAATGTTGGGCCCAAAGCACTTAACATAATGCATACAGTGGCAGATGGCCATATATGATGGTTGGTTCCCACTGTTACCTACACTAAAGGTGAAGCTTGACCGCCTCCAGCACTCCTCTAAGTTCTGCCAACCACAAACTGTTCCATTTTTAAACAGAATGCAGCAGTGGTTTGGACCCTGAACTCATTGCTTCTTTCAAAGTTTAGTGCACCCTGGATCATTTAAAATGATCTTTGAATTGTCTGCTCTATACATGTTCTGGAGGGAACACATGTTAGCCCTCACCCTTCATGGCTGGTAGCTGCCAAAGTTATTTAGAGTACGGGAATTGACAAATTATTAAATTGGTAGGAAAAATCTGACCCTAAATAGGTTAAATACATAAGACTACAAAGACAAATTATTTTTCTTCTGCTGTTTTCTTTGTATGTGTTTTTTACATCAGCTAGACCCAATGTACTATATTAACCTTTTGCATCACAAACTAGATGGCAATGTTCTCTTATGGAGTTAGCTTACTGTAAATGCCAGGCCACACTCCACACTCAATATTTGGCTCTTTTAGGGAGGGCTTCTCACATTTCTTTCAAACCGTGGATTCCACTATGTATACCTCTTGCACTTCCACTTTACTTTTATGGTTGAATTCTGATGTTGATGGTAAGAGTCTTTTTCAATTCTGCTATATGGATAAGAAACTTTTATTCTAAAAAGCATCAGTAAGTCTAGAGTTCTTACAGTAAGTCGAAGCACTGAGCACTTTGGTTGCCTCCAATCTACAGTACATTGGCCGGCTGTTATGTTTTGTAAAGTGGGTTTGCTTTTGACATTTAAAGCTCTAAGTAGTTTAGAGTAGTACCTAAGCAATCTCACTTGGTCTCTATGGTTGCTAAATGCAGCTCCCTGATCAATACCAATAGACCACAGTGGATTTTTTTTTTTCATGGCTCCTAGGCTTCGGAAATCCCTTCCAGACAATAATCAGGATTAACACACTCCTTCTCTCTATCGCTCTCTCTCTCTACCATGAAAAAAAGCCTAAATCTTGACCTCTTTGTGTTAAAAAGGTACAGGCAATGATAATATAATGGTAATTTATATGTAACCTTCCTTATTAATCTATTCTGATGACTGTAATCTCCAAATCCTGCCACTTGGACACCAAGGGTCTCTTGCACCAATACATTCTAATACTTAAAAGCTTCTGCTTCTATTATGATTTTTTTCACTGTCACGACCATGAGGGCTATATGTATTTGCTCCATTCTATTTTTGTCTTCCTACAAGTTCTGAGGACTGCCATGTTCTCTTTGTACTTATGCCACCATGGTGCCAAAGTATTACACATATAAGGACTGTCGAGGACTATAAGGTTTCTGGCCAATCAAGATTCTATAGTGGTCACCCAGGAACCAAAGCCTACATGTTTCTGAGTAAATCTAGATCCCACACCTGATAAAGCTCCTGGTTTATGTCCTTAGACCTACCACGTCCTCCTCATAAGTCTCATACTAATCTCAAAAAATGTTATCCTTCTGTGTTGCTCTTTTCTCCACTCTGAGGATCATCTGGACCTATTTGAGGATTATAAGATCTATAAGTTTCTTCCCCATCCATAACCCCCTGTTTTCATCCTGCCACTCAGAAACTAAAGTTTATGAACCTTTGCCTCCACTCTGATTCTACTGGACATCCAAAAGGCTAAATTCTGCTCCCATTCTAAGGCTTTTAAAATCCTGCTCCCTTTCAAATCCAACACCTGTAATTGTTTGGCCCACGAGATTCTTCTGCCAAAACTTAAGATTTACCACATCCTCATTGTCATCCTATCATCATCCTGGCAACAATCAACTGCTCTTCAAGGTTCTTTTAACCTCCATTCTGAAGTTCCTAATTCCATCTGGATCTAACTAGTGCTATCTTGCAGGCTGTTCCAAGCCTATACACATGTACTATATAACTCTATTCAGATCTTACTCCTGCCACCCTCCCGTAATACAATCTCCTGGTGCAATCCATAAGCAACTCCCTCTATTCCGAGTCCCAGATGTTCCTGCTCCATTTTGATACTCAAGCCACCTGTAACTCATAACCTTTGGCTGCCATTTTGAGGCCTTAAAAGCTCCCAACCTATATGGATCCAACATCAGAATTCTTGATGAAGCTTTCAAGCCTCTTGCCCATCCAGATACAGTAACACTCCCTACATTTTGAGCTCTTGAATTCCTGCCACATCCAGACACTCCTGCCGCCCACAAGCTCCTCTTCCCATCCTGAGGCCTACGAGTTCTGACTTATATCTAGATCCTGCTGCAATGATCCTGATGTGATATAATAAACTAATATGTCCAGATGAAGGCCACCAGAAGCCTGAGATGTTCTCCTCATAAACTGTTTTACTACAAGTAAAATTTCTTTTTACGCTACACTATAAGGGATTAATATTAATGTATTAATACAGACTAGGACACCATATGCTGCTAAAACGGGGAAAGTCAACATCAGGGGAGCAATGCGTCCATACACACCTACTGTACACTCAACACACACCAACACATTCTCCACTCGCTCTCACATGCTCATCAGCACTTGATTATTACCTCTCTGGAATCCCTGGTGTGTCATGCACTATGGTCACTAATGGATTTTCTGATGATGGCTAAAGTAAAGGAAAGCACCCACTCAGCCTTTTCCTCTCTTTTCACCCCCTCTCTTGTTTTCATTCCATCTTTTTTTCTTCTTGCTCCCCTCCTTGTCTCCTCCTCTCTTGCGGCCATAATGTGCGTCATCAATAATGCATATCGGTGCATTATTTCAAAGAGACTGCACCATGAGTGTGTGTGTGTGTGTGTGTGTGTGTGTGTGTGTGTGTCAGTATCATGGTTGGATACTTTACAGAGGAGCAGATGTAACATTCCGTTAATGACTTCTGTGTGGCCATAAAAGGCAAACTAATGTGGCGAGCTATGATTTACTCTTGTGTGTGTGTATGTGTGTGTGTGTGTGTGCGTGTATGTGTGTGTGTGTCCATGTGTGAGAGAAAGAGCAAGGGTATACAATCTGTATATATCTCTGATATATCTGAATGTGTATTCATGTTAGAAATTTGCTAAAGGCTGTGCTTGTTTTCCATACTCACAAGGTCTGTGTGTGTGTACGTGTGTGTGTGTGTGTGTGTGTGTATTGCTAAAGCTATGTGTTTATCTCTCGATCAAGCCACTGTCTGCACTCCCCAACTTCATGCTGCTATCATGTCTCCTAATTTCAGCCATTTGGATTTTTAGATGTCTCCTAATAAGCTGGTTATGAGCAGGGAAAAGGAAATGAGGATTAGAGCTCACATCCTGAAGTTATTTAAACACCTTTATCATATCAGCCTCCTGAGTGAAATAGGAATCTGAGTGGAAGACTCACATTTCACTCCATTCATGTAGAGAGTGTAAAAAAAATGATTATACCATATATATGTCTGTTGCTCTCCTGATTTATCCCGGTTCTCTACATATTCTGACTCACCTTCTCCTGTTGTGGATGGTCCAATTTCGATCCCATAAATATTTGCACCCAGGTATTAGCCTTGCTTGAGTGTTTAATCTGACCTGGATATTGTGGATTTGTCCTCTGTCCAGTGTTTGTAAAACACAACTCAGTACTGAGTCTACACTTTACTGTTTACTGTAACAGTTTATAATCAGACGTTAACCAGGAAATGGACCCGATCTATTTTGAGTCTGGTTCCTCTCCAGGTTTCTTCCTCATATCATCTTAGGGAGGATTTTCCAAGCCACTGTCACCACTGTCTTGGATTAAAATTCACATCTGGATTTCTGTAAAGGACCTTGTTGTGACAAGTAATACTAAATACTAATTATATGGTAGCAGGTGAGATATTATTTATATAAACCATCAGAACTCGCTCTTCAAATGATACCTTAAAGTTTCATACATTGAAGGACCCAAAACCAGTCTCTGTCAGTCTGTCTGTCTAATTTTCTCAGACCATCACGCAAAACTGTCTGAAGAGATTTTACTGAATCTTCTGCAGTCCTTAGATCTCTACCTGAAGTTTAATCTGCACCATCAGTGAATCTAAATGTGGAGTAAAAGTGATGTTATGAACAGTTATGTGTGGGATTTAATAATCTACTGTAAAATAATCTACTAATGCGCTACTGTCTCAATGTAAACAAACACCTGCACCAATAGATATTAATTAGAAAAGATAAAGTGAATATTTTGACTGGGATTAGTTCATATTTTCACTTTGGCTGAAATAACAGCGCTGAAGTGGTATAAGTGAATTTCAACACGCTGGAGTGGTTTTAAGACAAAACTTCATCTTTATCCTTTTATCTACTTTTTCCATTTCTCATCTGTGATTCACTCTCCGATTACCGAACAGGGAGTGTATTTGTCTGAGCACCAAAGAAGGACAACTTAGTGTAAACAAGGCGTAAGATACTCAACCTTACAGAATGGGATTTCTCTGTATTAATAAGTTAGACAGAGAGTTCTGCTGTACAGAGAGACACACAGACATGGACGTGGGCTTCAACCTCAAATAATAATAATAATAATAATAATAATAATAATATCACTGATTACATTAAAGATCAGCAGATTATTTTTAACTTTAACATTTTAACTATTTCTACAAACTCTTTAACCGTCAATGCTGAGTACTTACACTAGTCTTTTGATAAATTGAAGTGTTCTTTTCTACTGGCTACAAATATTGTATTTGACTAATAATAAATGTAAAGTTTTATAATAACAAAGGAAATACAGTAGGTCAAAAGTGATAGGAATTTTTTCACTTAATTACCTGGTACAGATTAAACCTATTCCTGCTATATGACCTTTAGATGGATGGGGAAAAAAGTGACAGGTAGGTGATCAGAAAGCAGTTAAAGGGCCACATGATGTGTGTTGATGGAGTATTTTGGCCCGAGGCGAGGGAGTTCCATTGAGATACGCACGCATGGTTGCTTTAAAGGCTTATCAGATCCTCAGAAACACAACGAATCACAAGCTCAAGGCAACACGATGACGTTTTTTGAGGGTAAAGTTTCAGTGTAAACATCACTTTTTGGAATGCAACTTTGGTGAGTTTTTCAGTCACATGGTTTTACACAAATGAGAACCTAAATACACAATAAGAAATCTAATTTAATAGAGTAATCCAAAAAAAAAAAAAACAGGCCATCTGGAAATGGTGCCTGAACTTTCTGAGATCAGAAACGAATGCTAATAATTATACAGCCATATTTTTGTTCGAAATGTCCAGGTTTGTCAAGTGCTGTCGGTTTTGTACTGGCATTAATCATTGTGCTGACAAAAGAAAAACAGGTGTTTCTGGAACGGTCTTTAGCATCACCTTCAGTTGTTCTTCCGCTTGTTGTAGATAACCCTTGAGTTATGTTCAGCGATATTTCATGGACAACATTTTCTGATTTTACTGCAGGTGTGTGTGAATGACTGGAGCGTCACACTGCTTCCCTTTTTTTTTTTTACTATCTGGGGAATTTGAAGCAGATGTAACAGCTTCACACGAAGCACCTACTAACCACATAGCCTCCAAGTCTCCGATTCGGATCTGCCAGAAGCAAAGTCCAAGTCATCTGTTATCTGGGTATAATCATAATATAACACTCCTACCAATCCTTGTTTATTCTAATATTGAGCTGACTAGCCTAGCATGCTCACTAGATTTAATCTATAATAGCTTTGGAGGCAGAAAATCAAAAAGATTTGAGCTGCTCATGCGATCCGACTCAATATTGTACAGGAGAATGTCTTACACATTCGTCTCAAATTGTGGTGTTAGTCATTTCCTTCATGTTTATTCGAGATCTAAGGTTTCAGCATTGCTTCGTAAAAAAAAAAAAAAAAAAAAAAAAGGAAGGTCAATTTGACTAAAAGACAACCTGAGTCTAATGATTTCGGTCTTGTTCTTTAATGTGAAAGGCAGAAGAAGGCGGGTGATTAGCAGGTTCAGGGTGGGCCTTGAGATATAGCGTGGGAGTATCAGATAGCATATAGACCCACAGAGATTGCTTTTAGGGTGTCACTTCAGAAATATGCCAGGTTTATCGGTGTGAATGTTAAAATGTTTATAAAATGTTAAGCTACACCTGAAAATAAGAAAAAATCACTGTGTAGTCCCAATTAATGAAATGCATGATGACATTTCACTTAAAAAAAAAAAAAAAACGATTTTTACTTACAAATGCAGGTAATTATAGACTTTTTAATTAAGGAAAAATCACTGGCGAATTGCGGATTTAAAATTAAATTTTTTGTTGTAACAAGGTAACAAAAAAACAAACCTTTTTCACAGTTTGTTATAGCAGCTCAAACCAATCTCACTTGTAGCAGCTAAAAACCTGCAGCTTGCAACTTTCTCAAGAAACCACGACTTGAAAACTTCTCAGTCCTAAACATCTTACAAAATTTGCAAAGTTCCAGATTTAACTCCTACAAACACTGACTAGAAGTTCGTTCAATAAAGATTTAATTAAAATCTCCTTAAAGAAAACATCACCATGTCTGATCATTCAGATTTTTAAATCCATTTATATCTACAAGACAATAAGATATTCGATCCTTTTACAATCCTTAGTGTTTCAGCTGCACTACTGTCACTATTGCATTATAGGATTACTAAATTAAATATTTGCCTTAGGTTCATGTGTTTCTTTGGAGTGGTCTTCATCCAGCCCTCTAGACATGGAGAAGATCAAGAAACACTACTTTTTTTTTTTTTTTTTACAAGTATGAAAGCACTCATCCAAAGAAAACATTTGCTTAAACTTATTTCCTATATTTCTATAATTTATTAGACTCGTGGCAGCATAAGCCCGAGAGCTCTACCCCTTACCTTCTGTTCAGCATCAAACATGACACGTTTTAATCACCACACTGACCCCGATGCCGTGCTCAGATGTTTAGCCCCGGGGTGGAATTTGCACGTTTCAAGCTCAGACGTATTGTGTTCTGTTTGCACACAATTATCTCCTTTCCTGGAAGGGAGCTCGTGTTAAATGCATATTAAATTTTTTAAAGTGACACATCGACATTAGAAGCCGACTCCCGTTATCCAAACAGCCGCGACAGATCTTCGTCAGCATTCGTTATTCAGGATTGTCTCATGCAGTTGTTCGCAGTGTATCTGCGACTGAAGTGCATGACTCAATGTGAACATTATGAAAAAGATACATTGCCAGTGCAAATGCCAAATACATGGGTATAAAGAAAAAACTGACAGTCCACGTAAAGCAACACCCTTGGAGAAGATTTTATATTGGTCACTGCATATACGACTACAGCCAAATTAATTAGTAGCTACAAAGAGGTAGGGCCTTAAATTCTCAAGAGAAATTTAATGAAAATCGCTGGCCTTTTAAGCAAAACTGAAAATGTAATGCTTTATCTACTTATTTTTGTTTTACAATATTCCTGTCAAAATCTTTTCCATTTTTAGTTAAAATCCTTTTAAAGTTTGTTTATTTTTGTCTTGAAAAAAAATAATACATTTTGTGCTAATTAATATGGGACGTGTAATTTTTACTTCCCCAGCATGATGTCATAGTAGGGATATCACATGCTCGTTTGCAAGAAAGACAGAGGGATAAGAAGGGGAAAGATATAAACTTAGTAATTAAGGACGAAACACAGAACACAATCAGGTAACACAGCAGTGACAGCGCAAGGGGCGGAGACAGAGCGCAAGTATTTAGGAAATGTCAGATTTCGTTGTGTACTCACTGTCTTGGCACGGCTGACACACTGTTTGCGTCTCTCCACACGGCTGGACCACGCCCTCGCCCGGTGGACACTGTCTACAGCACTCGCCGCTGGTGGTTTTCTGTCCTGAAGGACACACTTCCTGAGCCGAGAACACACCCACCTTCGAGCAAACACAGACAAAGTGTTACTCTACAGGCATCTTTAATAAAACTGATTCTTTCCTTTATAAAAAACACAATCCGTCAGAAACAAAGGAGGTAACGCTAGCATGCGGAGCTGTCCGTTTAAGCTAGCAAGAAAGGGAGTGAAATGCTTTAAAAAGTAGTATGATTACTCATCTTAATAAATGGTAAAAGTTTGGCTTCAAATTATATAAGTTCATAAGGTTATAAAAGTATAAACACATAAATTCACATCAAATTAGCATCTCTTTCACTAAGAAACAAAGAGAGAGAAAAAGTGCAGCTTAGGCAAACTAACAGCGCCTTCATTCAGGAGCAAACCTGTTATCACACATTAACCCTTTTATTTTTTAGTATATGTTTTAAATGTAGTTCATATAACGCTAACATATTTCCTTGATATTATAAAGTTTATTTTATTGATACAAGGCCAGAAAACTTTTTTAAACACAACAGAATTACAGTACATTAATGGTTATCACTGATTTTGGAGGGAATTTCATCCAACATACAGTACAGAGAGCTGGGGAACATCATTTTCAGATTTCCATTATGTGTACATATATAGAGCAGGGACACACAGGGCTCAGGAAACATATTAAATATAAATCTGGGAACTGTAGGGCCCTGGGAACATAGGGATGACCCTCTCTATTCCTTGTCTCTCATGTCAGCTAGTAGGATAATAGCTACACTAGCTGAATGCTAATAGTAAGCCGTCACAGTACAAATAGAAAATAGACACTGCAGCAGAAAGATCACAAAAAGTCCACCTTGGACTAACAACCAGTGAAACTATTGAATGTATTGTAGCAAAAGTGACAGTTTTATTAAGCACCCAAAAACCTGAGATGTAGTTTTAAAACAAAATGCTAACGTGCTTGGCAAAAAAAAAAAAAAAAAAAAAAAAAAATTAGTTTATTCTATTTTTACAACCTATAGTCCAGTTTATACACTGTTTTTAATTCTTAAACTCGAAATGTAGTAATGTGGTGCTCAGCAAACTGACTCTTTGAAACGAGTCTTTTAGATACAGTAAACGTTGCTAGACCTCAAGACAATTAAAAAAAAAAAAACCTTATGTTGGAAATCTTTACCGCGGATGGGATGCCAGTCTATCAACAGGGCACCACACACACACACACACACACACACATAAACAATGACTGTTTTGTCCTATCTCCCACAAAACCTTTAGTGCTAAATTCACTGTTAGCATTAACCTTGAGCCACGATGTTTTAACATTGGCTAAAAGCACATCCATCAAACAGGACAGGTGAGGCAGGTTTAATGCAGCGAAAATATGTCTGAACTTATTCCATCAAAGAGACGTTTTTTTCCCCATATAGAACCCCATGGCCTTTGTTCGTACATGTTTTATTATTTATGAAGGTACAAATATTTTGAGTGATTATTATTATTATAATGATGATGATGATTATTTTCTAGGGATCAACTGGAGACTGGAAACATAGAGAAAGTACACAGTGTTCTGTTTTTTGTTGGCAGAGGTTAGTCCTTTTAGACAGAACACTTTTGGAATATACACCCCAAAACATCATCGGGAACATCCAGAGGTCAACATATTTTAAGAAACAGTGAGCTTTCTAAGTCTGACTGGAAAACAACAAGGGAAATATCCGATCAATGTATGACAACTATATTTTCAATTAAGCTCCTTGGATTACATTCAAGACTGTAATGATTTTGTTTTGTTTTTTTTGGCAGAGAACTGCAAAAACAGAAGAAGCGTGGGAATCTCTGAAA